>NW_010254533.1:0-1255 GCF_000690775.1 Eurypyga helias
GTTGCATTGGAATCATGGCCGGTGAGGGCAACCCGGGTTGTAAGGCCCCCATAGTTGCCAACATCTCATTCATTTTTCTCAAATCATGTAACAAGCGCCATTTCCCTGATTTCTTTTTAATCACAAACACCGGAGTATTCCAAGGACTGTGGGAGGTTTCTATGTGTCCTGCATCAACTTGCTCTTTAATTAACAGGTGCAGGGCTGTGAGTTTTTCATGAATAAGGGGCCACTGGTCTACCCAGAGAGGATTCTCCATTAACCATATCAGTACCAGTGTGGGTTGTGCCACGCCCTGCAACACAGTGACCCCTACTGAAAATCCATTGTTATTTTTGGCCCAAGACAATCTCTTCCCGGCAGGTTCAACGGTGCTGGTGTCACATAGGGTCGGACAGCGGCTTTTTGCCCCTCAGGGTTACTAACAAGGACAGGCTTAGCGGACATAAAACTGATGGCGGTACCCCCTAGGCCTACCACCCTCAAGTTGTTAGCTATTAAAGGTCAGGTCGGTGGCCAGTCACGTTGAGCAATAGTGGTAACATCAGCCCCTGTATCCAGCCATCCCGAAAGCCTTATCTGAGAGTGGACTACACAGTCCATGCTGAGTGAGCAGGTCATTTGCGGCCTCTTGTCTCTGACAGTCTGGGACCAAAAAACAGAGGGTTTCCCCGTCGATCCAAAGCCACCGTCTCCACGAACGACTTGTTCTGTCCTAGGAACGCAACTCACAAAAGGCACAAGTTGAGCAAGTCTCGTCCTCTGAGGAATGGTGACTGGTGGTGCTGCTGCGGACATCACAGCACAAATCTGACCCGTGCAATCGGCATCAGTCACTCCCACACGTACCGTAATTCCCGGTACAGTAGCACTTGATCGTCCAATTAATAATGCACTTAGTCCGTTTCCAATAGGTCCCCAAGCATCCGAGGGGACTTTATGTACCCTGTGTGCTGTTATAGCCCATTACCAACCCGGGGATCATCTCCCCAAAGTTCCAATTCCGCAGCCCTTGCTGTTCCGCAGCTGCGCGCCAGGTGGCGGGGAAGACCGCTAATTGCACCGGCTGGAACACCCTCTGCGCCGCCTGAGAGATCCCGGAAGGAGTTAACGTATCCATGGTAAGCAAAAGCAACAATTGCATTGTAGCTGGCGAATTTATCCCGTATTGAGAAACAGTTTTTTGCAAGTCCTGCACTACTTCCCAAGCAAACGGTGAATGAATGTGAGCATCACCAGCAGCCGCATCGGAGCA
>NW_010254533.1:1282-2872 GCF_000690775.1 Eurypyga helias
CCAAGCAAACGGTGAATGAATGTGAGCATCACCAGCAGCCGCATTGGAGCAAAGGGAGCAGAAGGGAAGGGAGAAGGGCACAATGTCGGTGGGACTTAGGGAGGCAGGGATCAGTCTGCCGAGGTTTCTGCCTGTCGTCCCCGTCCTCGGAATCACTACCGAATGTAGGTCGACGCCGTTGGGCAGGCCTGGGGGCTTCGGGACATTGAGGAGTGGCGCCTGGCAAGGGGCACCAACTCTCCCTCTCACTCACTACCTCACCCTCTTGTCTGTTGTCTGGAGGGGAATCCGGGGAGGTTTGGGTGATACACCCCCACTTGCGTCTTGCTGAGTTTTCAAACGTTTCACAGTATCTCTAAGCAGTCCCCATGTAGTCAAAAGCCCTGACGCCTCTTTGCCCCCTTTCACCACAGCTTCTAACAGTTTTGGTCCTAAATCCTCTCAAGTCAACACACTAAAAGCAGTCACGGTGGATGCTTCTACTCCTTGCCTCTTGGTCCACAATAACTTACATCTTAACTGCAGTTCATCTAAAGTAATTCCCTGCTTCTGTAACACCAACCTCTGCATTGACAGCACAATGGTATCTTCCTTAGAGAAATTACTCTCCATGGTGTTCCTGGTGGCTCACCTTTCCAGTGTCACAGGTCTCCCGGGATCTTGCAGACGCCCCGCTGCGCTATTCTGCTTCAGCAGGCTCCGTCTCCCCAGCAGTCGCTGGTCACAGTCTCAGGATCTCCTCCTGACACCCCTTGCTGGGAATCACGACGGGGCCACCAGACGTGGTCGTTGAGACAGACACGACATACAAAGAATTGTGCACAAACGCCAAAAAGACTCTTTATTGTTTACACAAGCCAATTTTATATCTTTCTTAACAATGTGTGTCCATATATGATTGGGTCACTCACAGACCAACAGTTCAGGATTGGATGACCTCTTCTTTGCTACATCTTCGATAAAATTCTTCTACTTGCGGAGGCAGTTCCTTGCTCTTGCTTACTCAGCTCTTCTCGGGACTTTCCTGAGTCCTTAAGGGTACACGGTTATCTGCTCAAGGCCAATGTTAAGCTTGCATTCCGATCCCTCGGACCAGGCGGGGTCTCCCACAGGGTCTCACGAGGGCAAAGTAGTGTCATATTCTCCAGTCCACAAGGGATCTCCAGAAATGTGCAAGCATGAGAAAATAGCTGCAGTCCCTTCCCCTAGAAAAGAGGAAACGTAAAAGGCCAAAACTCACAGACTATGCTATAAGGTCTCCCCGGAGCCTTCTCTTCTCCAGGCTGAACAAGCCCAGTTCTCACAGCCTTTCATCATAGGAGAGGTGCTCCAGCCCTTTGAGCATCTCCGTGGCTTCCTCTGGACTCGCTCCAACAGGTCCATGTCCTCCTTGTGTTACTATCTACAGAACTGCAGGTGGGATGTCAGGAGAGCAGAACAGACGGGCAGAATCCCCTCCCTCGACCTGCTGGCCACACTTCCCTGGATACAGCCCAGGATACGGCTGGCTTTCTGGGCTGCCAGCGCACACGGCCGGCTCATGTCCAGCTTTTCATCCACCAGTACCCCCAAGTCCTTCTCCTCAGGGCT
>NW_010254533.1:3027-4872 GCF_000690775.1 Eurypyga helias
GTGCAGGACCTTGCACTTGGCCTTGTTGAACTCCATGGAGTTGGCAGTAGCTCACCTCTCCAGCCTGTCCAGGTTCCCCTGGAAAGAATTCCTTCCCTCCAGTGTGTCAGCCACTCCACACAAACTTGCACCACACACACTTGCTGAGGGTGCCCTCAATCCCATCGTCCATGTCACTGACAAAGATGATAAACAGCATCGGTCCCAACACCGACCCCTGAGGAACGCTGCTCCTCACTGGTCTCCACTCATTGAGCCATTTACTGCAACTCTCTGAATGCGACCACCCAGCCAATTCGTTATCCACTGGGTGGTCCATCTGCCACATCCATGCCTCTGCAATTAAAGAATTGGATGTTGACTCCAGTTGAGAAACAAGGATGTTGTGTGGGACAGTGTCAAACGCTTTGCACAGGTCACGGTAGCTGACATCGGTTGCTCTTCTTTGTCAGGCACCATCTGCCCTTGTGAAGCCATGTTGGCTGTCACCAATACCCTCCGCCTTTTCCATGTGCCTCAGCATGGTTTCCAGGAGGATCTGCTCCATGATCTTGCCAGACACAGAGGTGAGACTGACTGGCCTGTAGTTCCCTGTATCTTTCTTTTTTCCATTCTAAAGATGGGGGTTTTACCCTTTTCTAGTCAGTGGGAACTTCACCAGAATGCCATGGCTTCTTGAATGGGATGGATAAAGGTTTCACAACCTCATCTGCCAGAACTCTCAGGACCCTGGGATGTTTTCCATCAGGTCCCACGGGCTTGTGCACCTTCAGGTTCCTCAGGTGTTCCTGAACCTGATCCTCGCTGACCATGGGCGGTTCTTCATTGTCCCAGTCCCTGCCCTTGCCTTCTGCAAATCTGGGCGTACGGCTTGTGCCCTTGCCAGTGAGGATTGAGGTAAAAAATCATTGAGCACCTCGGCCTTCTCCATATCCTAGGAAACCAGCTCTCCTAGTGCCTTCCACAGAGAGTTGACATACTCCATGGGGCTTTGTTTTATCTCCTGTGTATCTATGGAAACCCTACTTGTTGCCCTTGATGTCCCTGGCCAGGCTGAATTCTGTCAAGGCTTTAGCCTTCACTGTTGGGAAACTTCCCTGTAATCCTCCCAGGCTCCCTGTTCAGGCTGCTGAACATTTGTCTTGTGCAGCTCAGGCTTACCTGGGGAGGGTAAAGCACCCGGAGCAGGAATTTTTGGGGTGGTGGTTGGAGTTCGAAGGAGCAGCTCGTGCTGCTGGTGCATGGGCAGTTTCCTTGGTGGGGAATGGTGTGCTGGTCGGTGCTGATGGTTTGGACCGTGATGGGTGGTGGTGTCTGGGGGATGTATCTTTTTGTTTGCAGAGGATGTGCTGGGGGGAAGGCAGCCTGCGCCGATGTGCTTTATGTAGCGAGGCAGCTCCCCGTGGCCACTGGTGTGTGAGCACAGGCAGGAGCATCCGGGACCAGTTGTGGCGGTTGTAGGAGAGTCATGATCAGTCCTGAGCATGTCCTGTGGGGTTTTGGTGGCTTTCTGGTGTTACTCGGATGGGGTTGGTAGCACTGGTGAGCTGTTGCTGAGCTGTTGCTTGTCCAAATCTCCACGGGGTTGGTGGGCCCCTCCTTGCCTGTTTGAGGTGCACCTTGTCCTTGCCCCCGGCTTGTTCCCAAGCAGTGCTGTGGCATTGCGGAGTGGCTGGCTGTGGTGGGGTGGTGGTTTGGAGGTGACTTTCCTGTCTTGGGGTGGGAGAGGGCTGGGAAATGAGAGGGAATTACTGAAGGATGTTTCTTTTGCTCCCCTTGTTTCTTGTTGAACATTGAGGGGTTCCCATGACGGCTCAGGGATTCGATTCCCACCACAAACAGCAA
>NW_010254534.1:0-37717 GCF_000690775.1 Eurypyga helias
CACAAGTACAGGCTGGGTGGAGAATGGACAGAGAGCAGCCCTGAGGAGAAGGACTTGGGGGTACTGGTAGACGAAAAGCTGGACATGAGCCAGCAATGTGGACAGAAAGCCAACCATATCCTGGGCTGCATCCAGCAGGTCGAGGGAGGTGATTCTGCCCCTGTACTCTGCTCTGGTGAGACCCCACCTGGAGTACGACATCCATCTGTGGAGCCCTCAACATCAGAAGGATATAGACTGGTTGGAACGAGTCCATAGGAGCGCACGAAGATGCTCAGAGGGCTGGAGCACCTCTCCTATGGGGACAGGCTGAAACAATCCTATGAAAGAAGGTTAATTTCTTTTTCTTCTTAGGGATATTTGTGTTCATGTGTTAATTTCTTCAATGATACAGGTATTGTTATGCAGGAGACTTTAATATGTAACCCATTCATTTGAAGAAATTATTTTAAAAGTTTTGGAAGGAAAATTTGCAATTATTTTCTAATTAATTTTGCAATTAGCTTCAGGCTGTAGCTTTTAAATTATTAGCATGTTGGCATATGGCTTTCAAGATTTTTCATGAGTCATACAGCATTATGTGTTAATTATATTGTCTTTTTGATTTAGAATTGCTTTTCACATATGAAGAAATTTAGTGTGTGCTTTATATTGATGCTGTCATATCACCGAAAAGTTATCGTGCACAAGAAAAGAAGTAGTGCAAGATAACTTGCGTATTTTTAGCACGTGAACAGACTTTAAGTCGTGTTAACTGCTTGCCACTTCTTTTAAAATCACTTGAAAGCCATGTAAAGATTTGTGTCAGAAATGAAAGTAAGCTTTTGAGTCTAGGGGCTGTCATCTGTTTTATCCTTCAGGAGTGGCTCATATAATGTATCCAATTTCATTGGGCTCAGGGTACTACCACAGTATGGCCTTAGTAGAAGAGTAGGATTGAGTATAAGTCTTAAGAATTTGCATCTGATAGGTAGCATTGCTTTTATTTTTTTTTTTAATTTTAGGGTTATTTGGCACTTGATCTATTTGTGATTTTTCACTTCAGGCAATTTTTTCTTCTTCACAACATGTCTTAAGTCTATTATTGGTGCAGGGAAGGATTTTGTGGCCTGTAGTGTGTGGGTGATAGCAATTTAGTAATCTGTTGTGTTGTTGCCTGCAAATATAGAGGACTGGGCTCAGCATCCTAACACCATAAGGTCCTTTCTTTCTAGAAGTCCATCATGTCCCTCAAGTAGCTCTGTGAAACACTAGCAAACCTTCCTGATGTTTGTTGTTCCTCCTTCTCAACCTATAGGGAAGGCAGAGGAGAGCATGATTTACAGGGCAGGATGGACTGATAGAGGGAATCATTGCTTCAGTCTGTTCCTCTATGGTGTCACCAGTTTTTTGTTATTTCTGCTTCACGGGTTGCAGTCAAGTAGCCAACGTTAAGAGTGCCTCATGGTTGTCTCTTAACATCTTTTGAAATGCCGGGTGTGAAATACTTCACTGAAATCACAAATGGATCTTGGTTTATAAATAAAAAAAATAAATGCCAGTTTGTACGTAGGCACATATGTTCTTGTTGTGTTGGACTTAGTCCAAAAAGGATTTTGTTATTTTTGGCCTATGTGGGTGCTGATAAATCTGAGAGAAATACTTGGAAGATATAAAATGAGTTTTATAGAGAAGGTTGAAGAGACATCTCAAACTTTGTTGTCCAAGTCGATTTCTGCTTCCTGTGCATGTGACAGGTTCTGATGGTGGAAATGCTTAAAAGATGCTGCAGAGTGCCTTTTATCCTGAAAAGTAAGGTGTGGGTAGAAGGATATTGCTGCAGTGTAATCGCTGAATCCATGGTGCTTCTGCAACTTGTGTGCTTTGACTCGTGTCTCTTAGGCTTTCCTCATGCTTCCCCTGTTGTACTGTACTCTTGGTTGACCATCTCATACTCCTTTCTTCTCTCTCAGCTCATACCTACATTATTTGTTTGCGAGGAGCAAGGACTGCCTGTGTTCAACGCTTGTACAGTTCTTGCTGCAGTGTAGGTACCTATGGGAGGTACTCTAGGTGAAGTTTACTTAGGGAGACTCTCTCGAGATGTCTGAAATCGGCCCAGAGGAGTTTAAGTTTAGGAATGTGCTGTGAGTTAGTGCCAGGAGAAATCAGCCTTTCTCTAGGGAATCTGAAGAGACTAGTCTCTTTAGGCTAAAAATTGCCATTGCAGAAGCCCTGACCTCCATGACAGTAATGATAGTGGTATCTGTATGAAACATCTGTATGTCATTTTTGACGTTTTTCCAGAAATAACTAGCTGGTTAGTGCTGCTTAACGGGACTCTGGGTTGGTGTTGGGCCTTCATTCCACATGAGGATATTCTGAATACTTTATTATACTTGGCAGTCACTTAAACCTGTATCAGAACTTCTCTTGATCCTAAAATTTTACAATTTCCCCACCAGTTTAGTGTTAGAAGTATGAAAAACCTATTTCACAGTATCTTTTATTTTTGGAGGGTTTTGTATATTTTCTGGTTTTTGTGTAATAGTGTTAACACTTATTCATAATAAGCACATGATTGACACTTGCTATATATATCCAAAAAGCCACAGGGTTTCTGGAGGGTAGTGCTGCTTTTGACCTCACATTCAGTCTAACTTTTAGCTTTTTCAGTCTGATTCAATATAGGTGGCACATGTGCTTGTGCAAAGAAAAAGGAGTGTGGCATCTTGGAACATGGTGTCAGATTCAGAAACCATAGATGGAAAAGCTATCTTGCAAAAACCTCCTGCCGTGGGTTTAACGTGTAAATAAAGATGGCAAGAGGGTACAGTCATAGGGGGAACTGTAATGTGTTTATGGATGTTTCTTAGGTGCAAGGGAAATTCAGGACTAACCAGTAAGATTAGAAAAAATGCAGCTTAGGGTTAATGTTTGAATAATTTCATCTGTTTTGTGTTAAGGTAAGCAAACAAGGAAATTATATCGCAACAGACACATGTATTTGAATTCTACCAGGTATGTAATTATTATCCTATACTGTTAGGAGAAGGATGGGAAATTGTCCTTCCATGAGTCTGTTCCTTACAGAATGGATCCCTTACCCTTATGCTTACCTCCTTTGCAGATGGTAATGTAAAATAAAAAGAATTATATATGCTACCAGAAGTTTTACATTTAGGAATGTAGTTAGCCATATTTTTCCTCCAGCCACCTGTTCTGAGCAAAAATTTGCCTTTGGTTCAAATTGTTGCTAGTATGTCTTAGTTACCGGTACAGTACATGTCCACTTAAGAGAACTGTCATACTACCTGGCTGTCATGTGGAAGTGAAGTTTTTTTTTTTACTAACTGGAGCAAAACCCTAGCTGCCTTCTCTGAATTAATGCACTAACCACTACCACTGGATAATAATCTTTTTACCTCTAGTCCAATGAATAGACTTAAAGAATAGGACATAAGAGCATGACAACACCTTCTGTAGTAGCTGAGCTGTGTTCTGAGAGAGGAGTTGAACTAATTTAAATCAAGCAGAGAAGGGGCAAGAAACCTTCCTCCTCATCTTAGAGGAATCTCCTAAGCATGGACTTAGAGTGAAAGGGTGAAGGCAGTGCTTCATCTTCCTCTGTTTTGTGAATTGCAGCTGAGCCCTCCTTGAAATCTATGTTAAAAATATGGTTTATTCAAGAAAATATTCCTGTCAGCACATTTTCAAAGTATTTTTTTTGCTTACACTGTGGTTGTACATTTGGCCTAATTATTACATATTTGTGCAGAGTTTTAGGTGATGTGTTTTGGCTTTTTTTTTTTTTTAATTCCCCTGGAATGGCACTTTTATTACTGTCTCCTCCAGTCTTTTATTCAAGTCCTGAGACCAAAGCTGCAGGAAGGGAGCCTGTCCAGCAGAGTTCTCTGGGACTGCTGTGATTGCAATGACTCAGCTTCTGTACTGAATGCAGAAGATAAATATAATAGCACTGAGGATCTTAGACCTACCAGTACAAAGACACAAAGTCTCAAGAGCACAAAGCAGCTGTTGTTCTCTAAGGGATGGAAAAGAGCATTTCCAAAAGAGTGGATCACTGCTATTGTTGGGCTTTTAAAACTGCTTTTGGCTGATTCAACTGAAGATGTCTAATGTACAGTTGCAAGAGATTAGAGATTTATTTCTACACAAGAAAAGCCCTATTAGGTTAACTGGTTTTGAAAACAGGCCTCCTTCCCGGATTAAAGTTAAGTACAGGTCTTGTGTGTTTTCTCTTTTGCTATGTAGAAAGCAGATTGCTGGCAGCGTAAAAGCATCTCATGTTCTTAGTAACCTTGAAGGGTATGCTTGTACACAAAGCGTATACAGGCACACAGAAGACTTTGCCCTTTCTTATTGTCTTATCAAAACATAAGGAGACCGGAAGAGTTGATCCTGTCAGTGCACAGAACCTGTCTACACCACACAGAGGCATGCCAAACAGCCTAGCTCCAGTGCATCGACACACTGCAGTGCAGTGCCACGTGGATAATATACATCAGTATAGGTGTTCCTTGGATCCATCTGGAATTAGTGTCATAGAATCATAGAATGGTTTGGGTTGGAAGGGACCTTAAAGATCATCTAGTTCCAACCCCCCTGGGCCATGGGCCCAGCTTCTCTGGGCAACCTGTTCCAGTGCCTCACCACCCTCTCTGTGACGAACTTCTTCCTGATATCTAATCTAAACCTCTCCGCTTTCAATTTAAACCCATTCCCCCTTGTCCTGTCACTACAGGCCCTTGTAAGAAGTCCCTCCCCTCCCAGCACCCTTGTAGCCCCTTCAGGCACTGGAAGGCTGCAATAAGGTCTCCCCGGAGCCTTCTCTTCTCCAGGCTGAACAAGCCCAACTCTCTCAGCCTTTCATCATAGGAGAGGTGCTCCAGCCCTCTGAGCATCTTCGTGGCCTCCTCTGGACTCGCTCCAACCCGTCTATATCCTTCTGATGTTAAGGGCTCCACAGCTGGACGCAGCACTCCAGGTGGGGTCTCACCAGAGCAGAGTAGAGCGGCAGAATCCCCTCCCTCGACCTGCTGGCCACACTTCTCCTGATACAGCCCAGGATACGGTTGGCTTTCTGGGCTGCCATACTCTTCGTGTTTCAGCTTTCAGGTATTATCTTTGCTAGCTACCTTGTATATCTTCGTTCCTGTGTGCTAAAGATACTATGAGTGCTTTCAAGATAAGCTTTGTACTAGTTTATTTAAGCCATCAGGCTTGAAATCAGGGGGTAGACAAAGAGACATCTCCAGAGCATGGAATCTGTCTTTCTGCAGTGAGAGGGACAGAGAAAACATAGTTGGTTGGTAGGACTGGATGTTAAATTTGGACATTGGAAACTAGTTGAGATGAATACAGACTACAGAGTTTATAAAAGACAGAGCACATGCTGCATTTTGCAAAATGTTTTTTCCTCCTCCTCTCCCCTCCTGTGTGGCTAAAATTCAGATTGGCTTCCGTAACATAGCTTTTTTTTTAAGAATTTTTAATCATCCAACAAAATGAATTTCTAGCTTTTACTTATGCTGTGATAAACTGGAATTAATTCTGTTGATAGCAGGCCTTCCACCACTGTGAAATTAACCTGAGACATGAATCAAGTGAAGTGTCTCCAGTCTTATGGTAGGAGGGGAGGTAACTAGATCATATTAAAAAAATGTTATGATCACTTCTTATAATTACATCCCATGTAGAAGTAGTAAAAAAACTTCTACTACTCTAAGTGTATTAGGAAAAAACCCATGTTGATCCAAAACCTATTGAAATCACTGGAAGTCATTAACTGACTTTCCTGTGGTTTGTTCATTGTCCTTATGTTAGCTCCTTAAGGTATTTCACCTACTAATTGTATGCTTTTTGGGATGAATGTCAAATAACTGAGAGGAGTCTTCTGCTTTAAATTTGTTAAAAATATGATAAGCTGAGATTCAGTATTTACTGGTTTCCACAAGACTGAAAATAGAGTAAGTTCATGCTCTTGATTTGGCCAGCAGTGATTAGTACAAACTGTTTAAATCCCTGGAGCTTGATTTCCCATAGTCAAAGATTTTGCTTGAGGAAGACTTTGCAAAGCTTGCTTTGACAACACAGGCTTCTGCTGACACACTTTACAGGGCTACACGTGATATTCTTGTCATTGTACAAGTGCCAGGAAGGTCAGGTCTTCTCTGGAGACCTGAATGTAACATGGTTTTGTTCATCAAGAATGCGAAAAGATGTGAATCCATGACCTGCTTTGGCAGAAGTCTCTGGTATGTACATATGGTTGTTCTGGAAAAATTTCCTTCTATTGATATAACTTTGTTAGTTAATGGCAATGCTTGTAGAGTGTTGACATAAAGAACAGCTTTCCTCAGTGGTGTAAGAGTCATTTACAGGTCTCTGTTGGCAAAATACCTCTGCACCAACAGGCATACTTGGTCTTTAATAAGTAATACAAAGAATTGAGTGGATGTGTGAAGTCGACTGGTCTGGGGAATCGGGTATCTTTGAACTGCAAAAGAGATGCCCAAGAAAAGCATCATTAGCATAAGTAGCAGTTCGAGGAGTAATCTGACAGAGAAGTGTCCAAAAATGAATTTAACTTTACCAGCTTTTACTGCAGCTGAAAAAAAAATTGTCACTGCACCTACATGACTTCTACAATGGTGGGTTAATCCCCCCTACTGCTTCTCCTTCCCCTTGGATGCTCAGGCAAACCCCACATGTAAGGGTAGCCCCAAGGGACAGAGCTGTGTGGCTGTGAAAGAGGAGGACCTGTAACAAGAGTCACACACCCAGTATATGTGCCAGATGGATTAGTAGCTTGAAAGCCTGCTCCTCAATAATAGATAAACCATGTCCAAAGAAGTGGCGGGCCAGATTTCTCTTAAGTCAACTGTACCACCAGCTGCCTTTTAGGATGATGACATACTTACTTAACTGCACAGATTCATGGGCTCCTATTACAAGCAACCCCCTACCCCAACATGCATTATTAAACTTATATATGATACTAGGTGTCTCTCTTCATTGATCCAGAATTTCAGCTAGCAAGGGGGGTGAGTTATAGGGTTCAGCATGGCCCAGGAGACATGCCCGAGAAGGTCTGTAGAGCTACATCTCCCCAGATACTTTCTGTAAAGTGGTTTGCAGAGCCTCTCAAATTAGGAACTCTGGTAACTACACACCATCTCAAAAGTGAAATGACCCATCCTAGTGATTTGGTAATGGGACAGGACTAAATGTCTAAAGAGGCACAAGGAATTTCTGCCTCTTCTCCTGGTTAAGGCAGTTTAATTAGCATTTTTGTTGAATATCTTGATTGGATTATGGGCCTGGCTTTGGACTTGAAACTTTTTCTTTACAGCAAACATGAAAATTGGTGACATAATGACACGTTCTATACAGAAATAGGAGATATCTGTGTATATTCTGGTCAGCACTCTAGGTGTTTATAACCTTTGCACAGAGACAACTGTAAAATACAAACCCTACAAACAACCCAATTTCAGGTGGGGCTGCCAAGACTGCACCTCCATCCCCCTCCACGAGCATATGTCATTGATCCCATTGCAGTTAAAGGCACCTGAGAGGAGATGACAGTATGGCAATTCTGAGGAAACAGATATAGGTCCTTCTGGTTTTGGTAATGCTATGCTCAACAGGACTGTGGTGTTAATACTGGGACAGTGGCTACCAAACTACTGGTCACAAATCTTTGCTGTGTGAGAGCCGCATCCTGGGCAAGCAGCTCTGGTGAGGATGCTGCAAGGCTTGAATTACGGAGGCTGCATTGGTGACTCCTGCAGCTGCGTTGTCCTTGCTGCTGCTTCTTATTTGCAGATATTCCCTTGACTCCTTCAGACCTAGACAGAGTATGTCATACTGGTCTGTGGAAAAATGTCCTCTGGGTTGAAAAGGGATGAGTTATATGGCAAACAAAGCTTGCCAGGGCTCTGCAAGCAGTAGGCAGTGAAGAGATGTCCTGAGACCCAGACATACTATTTCTCAGACCTGGGAGATGTTTTAGACCTGAGAGCCAGCATTTAAAGACAAAAATATGTTTTTCAGTTCAAAATTTAGTTGGTTTTGCTATCTGTGGAGTACTGGGGCAAACAGAGCATTTAAACCAGCGCTGAGTGATTGTAGTGTATGCTTCCCATGGTACTCTGTGGGATTTTGCTGTATCACACTGTGACTGAAATACAGACAAAGCAGTTACCGCAGGTGATGAATTCAAGAAAATAAAAGTTGGGATGAGTTTCACAATGTGCTTTCGCAATGATCATGAGATTTCTGATTTTTCTTATGATGACATTACAGAATATGAATGCATTTTTCACAATAGAAACGCTGGAGTGCATGTAATCCATGATGGACCTGTGTTTTATAAAGGAAAATGACTTCAGACAGATTGTAGAGGCTGTTCTCTGACAAGTGTTTCTTTTGGAGGTGATGGTGGCTTTGGCAGCTGCTTGTCTAGCTCTCCCTTAAATTCCCTGACAACTGGGTCACGTTTGCCTAGTAAAGGGGCTTGAGGAACCCCTCCGTGTTTAAAAAAATAAATTAACAAAAAGGAGTTTTTAATACAGTTTGGGTAATTGATCTGAGTTAACACGAAGTCTCGCGGGGCTGGTTGTACTTGCTGGTACAGTGGACTAGTACAGCTGAGAGGACTGGGGTAAAACATTAGTCTGTGGGAAGGTAGCAAGGATTCCCCTTTCAACTGGAACTGCTGACAAGAAAGATATTCAACAACTTTAATTGGATATCTACAGCTGTTTCAGTAAGATGGATGCAAGCATTGCAATGCTCTAGCGCTGCAAGAGTTGTCTTTTTCAATTGCTTAGAAAAAGGGAAAACTGAATGCAGTCTCAGCCATGTGTTTTTAAGCTCTGTTTATTGTTCCTTGTAATGAATGTTGAATGTATGCAGAGGTGTGTATCCGGGCCGGTCACACTGGCCTGCCTTCATAGGCAGTGCAGACAAACAGGCACAGCTCATGGAGCTGAGGTGAACTGTGTCCCTTCTCTTCTCTTTGAAGTATATCGTATCCCATAGCGACTGGGTCAGCCATCAATAAAAGCATCTTCACTGTGTCTGTGTGACACAGGATTTTGCATCCAAATGTTCCATAAATAGATCCTGGAAGAGTGTGAGAATACAGGGAAATAGCATACATACCTGCCTCCACCCCCTCCCAGCTCTATTTCCAGTTCAGAGACTGACTGAACCAGATGCAAACTCTGATTTAGAGGTGGTTTATTAACCTTTGTTGGATTCCTCTTCTGTGAATTTGTGTTGTCTTCCCATGTAAATTTTTGCATTCACTGTGCCCTTTGGTAAGAATTCCTTGTTATGGAGTACTCCTAATTCCCTATTTGTAGGCTTCTAAAATTAAGGGGGGTGACACTCTCCTTAATGAATGAAATGCTAATAGTTTGTCAGAAGAATCTGGGGCTATATATTTTGTTCCAGGTTACCTTATGTAGTAATATACAAGAAGGAGTCTGCTCAGAAAGGTGTATCTTATTTCAAATTAGCTGAAATGTCAGCGCTTCTAAGCTCATGAATTCATGAATCCATTGAAAAGACTTGTAGTTTATATAAAATAGCACTTGCTGAGTATGGGAGCTGGAAAGGGAACAGCTATTTGGGCCCTAGGTCATGCCTAGGGCTTAATACATCAGCATAGTATTTGACATATTTCTCAAAAAAGGGAAGCTGAGAAGCCAAGTTTGGCTACTACCTCTGCTCAGAAAATTTGCTTTCGGAGCTGTGCATGAGGGGAGAGTTGTGCTCACAGTAGGAAAATCATAGAATCGTAGAATGGTTTGGGTTGGAAGGGACCTTAAGGATCATGCAGTTCCAACCCCCCTGCCATGGGCAGGGACACCTTCCACTAGACCAGGTTCCTCAAAGCCACATCCAGCCTGGCCTTGAAGACATCCAGGGTTGGGGCATCCACAGCTTCTCTGGGCAACCTGTCCCAGTGCCTCACCACCCTCTCTGTGAAGAATTTCTTCCTGATATCTAATCTAAACCTCCCTGATTTCAATTTGTACCCATTATCCCTTGTCCTATCACTACAGGCTCTTGTAAAAAGTCGTCTCCCAGCACCCTTGTAGGCTGAGGGTGAACGCTGAGACAGATTTTTCGCATAGCCTTTGTGCTTGTCTGTTTATACAGCTTGTTCGGTAAAGAGTTTGCATTAAAACAAAAAATAGGCAAGTTAAAAAAAAACAAAGGAAAGAAAACAACAACAAAAAACCCAACCCACCAAAGCACATAGCTAAGCCACGGTAACCTTTTTTGTAGAAGTTTTGTGGGTGGTAACTCATACCTCTCCATTCCATTTCATTTCTAGCCTTTTGAACACTTTGATGTCATAAAATCATTTTCATTGCAAAGTTGGGTCAGAGAATGGTGGTTAGAGACTCTCTGCCCTTCAGCACACTGCAGCTGGAAAGCAGTGTGGTCGTTTTCCCGGTATCTAATGTGTCCAAAGGTGATTTTCAGGTCAGCCTTTCACTGAATTACGTTGAAATAGAGTAGTCGTTCCTCTGTCTTGAAAAATATATAAATCTTCCCTGCTCACACTGATAGGTAATCATTGGCACAGCTGGGATGTATCAAAGTGCATCATTCCTGCGTCTTACTTAGATGTACGTTTTTGTCACCAACTGCAGTATGCCAAGCAGTACTGCTGACTGCATTGCTGTGCTGTGCTAGCTGAAAGTCCTCGAAACTACTGCCATTTAGATAGACTTTCTGATTGTACCCTTGAAAGAGGGCTATGCTGCTTTTATCTGGGGCAGCTCTTGTGGTGTATGAGTTGTTGCGGTTCTATATATTTAAGTAGTTGTATACCAGTACTTACGAAGTGAACTGCTTTCTCATTTCACACTAATATTAGATCTCTTCGTATAATTTTTTTAAAAAGGACTTGCTTTATGTGAATGAATTGGGAAACAAACTTTTCCAGGTACTCACGGTTTCTCAGCTCCTCCTTGGACACTGTGTGTCCAAGACATTTATTTCATTAGATATTCGAAGATGAGCTCGATTGCTTTTTATTATTTTAAAGTAGCACAAGATTAGTGTTTAATCTCTTCTTAACTTTACATGGTAATCCTGTATATTGACTATTAAAACTACGGCGAAAACTTTGAATTTTGTAGAGAAATGGAATTCTTGAAAAAGACAATCAAACGAAGACATATCATTGCTTTGTAGTTCCTCAGTAGCTGACCTGTGTTAAGAGCTAGAGAAGCTATAGGGTTTAGTGTAGAAAGCTAAAGAAAAATGTTGGGATGTATTTGTTCAGTTGTAGTCTAATTACGGAGGTAAGGGTGACACTAAATTGTATTTTGGAGACCCCTGTTTACTGACTCTTGAAAGGAGACCCCTTGCACAGTCTGCACTGAGGGGGTTTCTCTCTCTTGTCATTGCAGCTGGGTGAGAGGGGGGAGCTTTGCCTCTCTTGACTAAGAAATCAAAGGACAGAAACAGCAAACAAGCCCCAAGAGCATTTTGTGTGCTGTGTGTGGCAGTGTGGGGAAATGGTTTTGGGCAATGACAGATTCAGTGTGACTGAAAATGTGCATTAAGCATGTGAAGTGTGGCTCTGTGCTGATGGCAGTGTTTCTAGCACTAGCTGGATGGCTGAGGGAGCTACAGCTGTGGCTAGGAAACCGTACGTGCTGGAACAAGCTGCTGAGATGACCATGGCTGTGGAAAACTGGTCTGAGGAGTGTGCTGCTTTAGAAGTCAAGATGTTCACTGTACAATAACGTTCAGGAAGATGGGAATATGTACAGGCCACAGACTAGCTTCCAACTGTACAAGTACAACTCGGTATTCTTACAGTTACTAGATCTGAAAACTTTGCTGTCTTGGACTCAAAACTTGTGATCTTGTAACTAATAAAACCACAATTTTGTCAAGAAAGGAAGACGTTACAGTCCTTTTTTGAGCACACAAGCTGAACACCTCACCCTATGAAGAAGAACTATTATTACACGTATTTCTGAGGTTCATGTGTTTGGGGACCACTCAGGTACCTGAAAGACAGTATCTACTGTCCAGGCTGGATGAGGCTTTCAGCAACCTGGTCTAGTGGAAGATGTCATTGCCCATGGCAGGGGGGTTGGAACTAGGTGGTCTTTAAGGTCCTTTCCAACCCAAACCATTCTATGATTTTATGACACTCAGGCTTTGCTTTGAAAACTTAGCTACCTGAAGATTTGATCCTGGGCAGATCAATGGGGCACCACAATGTTGGTTGCAGTTGAGTCTCTAGCACCTCTCTTCTACCTCAGATTGCTTCAGTTTCAGGGACCTAAATAAATCTCTTCAGGCCGGTGAAGATTCCTACTTGGAGCCCACATTTCCCACGTGTTGAGCAAGTGTCCCAGCAGTGGCACTATTGAGTGAGTAGTGGGAGTGACTTTGATCTCCTCTTTCTCTGGCCGTCTTTTCAAGCACGTTGCCCACTTGTTTGTTCTTAGGTATATGTCTAACTGCAGGAGGTGTTTTCAGACTCTGAATTACCTTTTTACAGGGACTGAAAGTGAAAGTTAAGTACCTATCTTTGGGAGGAATATATTAGATATGCCTCACTGAGGTGATACCTCTTAGCTGGTTTAGACATCCTTATCTATGGTAAGGAGAGGGTTTTGAATTCCCTTCTAGCACTCTGGAATTTCTCCAGTGATTAACAAAATACTTGTGTTTCCCATGCAGGACTGTGCATTTTACTTCTGAGACAGATATTTTGCTTTTAAGTGTGGCAGCTGTACAATCGCGCATATGCAGAATGCGCCAAGGAAGTGGTTTGAGTTTCCTGCTCTAAGGGAAATGTGTCGGAAGGGAAGTGCTGTGTGTTCAGAACTTGTGTTTTTGAACTTGCTGATTTGACAGTACTGTAAATACTCCTCCAGTGTTGGCTCAAAAGAGGGTTTTTGTTCAGGCTCTGTAATTAGTGCCCATATTTAAATGTCTGCATATATGCAATTGAATTTATTTTTGGCTTGAGCTTAAAAAGTGCTTTTGACTCTGGCCTGAAGGCCTGTATAAAACTTAAGCTAACTGAGTGAATAAAGAAGCCAGATAGCACTGCATATAATTTAGTGTGATTAGTCAGTAGTACAACACAATTCTTTACTACTTCATTAGTTTCTGTCTTTATAGCAAACAAATATTTTTTTATTTATGTTGCTTAGAGTGAAAATTAAGTTACTATTCTGTCAAACAGTTCACTGAGTTTCATAATGGAGTTATGAGGGTGGAAAGTGTTTAAAATGTGCATCTATTTCTTTTGGTTTCTTGGAAACCCTGATATCCTTAGTTGAGATAATGTCCTAGGTGTATCTGATTCATCAAGTGCAGAACCTGTACTTGATCTGCCTCTGTTGATATCAGTGTAACACCTCAAAATTAAAACAACGTAATGAGAATCTATGCTGTTTATACCTCATCTCTCTGTCTGTGAATGTTCCCATTGATTTGAATAGGAAATTTCATCTTCACATTCAAGACCATGTTTCTGTATATATTTAGAAATGGTGTACCTTATGCAGCTTATATGAAAAATTGCTTTCCGTAAGGGAAGTGCTTTAGGTATGGTACAGCATGCTCTGGTTTTGCAGGGTGCTCTGTTTCTTTTGAGCCATGCAATTCTGAAGATGTTTACTTGTTCAGGTTTTCACGTGAAATTTTCCATCAGTTCTTACCAAATGCTGGTTATTCACAGGAGTCAATAAGGTGAATAATTGTGTTTATGTAGTTGCTCATAGTTTTCTGTGTGAGTTACTATTCCTCTCTATTTTGGCATTTGATATCTCCAGGGAAGTTATAAAAATAAGGTTTCAGTGTTTAAACTTTCACTTGTGTTAGTAGGTATTTTAAAGTTATAAGCAAGCTCAGTTGTTGTGGATTTTAATTTTTAAAAGAAAAGGTTTATTTGGTTGATTATGTAGTCACTTTGACAAGTCCTTTTTTTAAAAATATTAGACATTGTGTAACGCAGTAAGTTATCAGCACTCTAGTTACTAAGAATTGATCAAAACTAAGGAAATCATACCTGAAAAGCTGGGTACTTCCAATCTAACTGTGGACTTAGACTGTGACAATTTGTGCTTATTGTATTAGAGAGTATTAGTTCCTTTTGTTGGTGTGAAAGGCCAACAGCTTCATGCTTCAGTAAGTCAAACTGTTAATGTGTTTAACTGCTGTCAGTAAATCAAGTGGATTTTTTTGCTTCTTATCTCTTGGTGGTTCTTTAGATGCCTTTGCTTTCTTTTCCATAGCTGATATTTTTTCTTCCTTCATTACATCAGAACAGGATTATTCACATATCTATTCAGCTGCAAGGGTTAGAATCTTCCTTTGTTTTCTGGAGGTACTTGAATTTCTTACTTTATCTCTGGGCAGCTGGAGTTGGAGCTGTAAGAAGCAGCTACAAATATTGTAAAATTCAGAGCTTAACAGCTGGGGTTTTAAATTTAAAATAAAGATCTTAACGTTGCCTCATACCCTAGAAACAGCCTGCTGGGAACGGGTAACGAAGAGCAAATCCATGCATACCATATTAGTGTTTTACTGTGCTAACCAGAGCAGTCTCAGTGAGTTTGGAGTAAAATAACACTATTGAAATGGCTATCCATTGCACAATTTTGGGATTTTACTAATTTTATATTAATTTATGTATTTATGTAGATGTCTGTAGCACTTGCTTCCTACATGCTTTTTATGTTTTTGGCATATGATAAGACTTAAGTCTAATTTTGCTGTCTCTGTTAATACTCTAGAAGTACTCAGTATACATTTTGATATTCCCAATTGAAAACTATTGAAAACATTTTTCTATATTTGATCCTAAACAGCAGATATAGTTGTATGCATAAAAAGTGACAATGCTGTAGCTATGAACACTATGAAGTTATTTTAGGTAGTGGCAAAAGTTCTAGAATTGAGGATAACTGTAGATTAGTGGATCTAGAGATTTAGTATATATAGGGGGGTTGGTATAGGTGAAAGTGTTTTGGCTTCTTCATCTTTTCTTGAGAACACATACTATTTGAAAGAGGAGTTTGAAATCTGGTTTGCCATAAATACTAATTATATTCTTTGTGTGGGTTCTTGCTGTCATAGTCGCGATAACTGTTGCTTTGTGTATAGTGGGCCAGCTCACAGTGGTTATTGTAGAGGGTCATGAATGAGATTTATTTGTGCTGTGCGGTTGACCACATCTGGGGGTGAGCACATGCTGGCAGCTAATTGGCCTGGCAAATGACCAGGCTGCTACAAAACAGCATCTTGTGTTAAGCAGAAAAATAAAGTCACAAGGGACTGTCATCCCTTGCTCCTTACTGGTCGTTTCTAGCGGAGGTGACAAACATGAGCTGTGGATGTGATATTGAGATCTACTCTATTGTATACATGTCTTTCAATGAATGTCTCAAATTGATTTGAGCTTATTAACTTTTCAATCTCATTCCCAGCGATTTTTGTTAATTACTAGTTTGTAGAGTTGTGTTCATCTATCTTTCCTCTCCTTTTTGTCCCGGAACACTTGTATGCCTGACTTTTTGACTGATCATGTTAGTAACTGTGAAGGACAAATAGCCCTGCCTGGCAGTCGGTGTCGTCTTGCTTGGCATCAAGTCATTTCTGAGAAATGGTGCTCATGCTGCTGCTAGTTAAGATCTCAGACATTAAGGTTTCTTTAAGCTTGAAGGAACTAGAATCATAAAAAATGAGAGAATTCAACCAGGCGGTTACCTTCAAGCTTAGTAGCACGAGTGGGAAGAGTAGTAAAGGCTGGTTATTTCTCACAAACCCAGGAGTACCTTTGAGAGGGACAAAGAAAAAGGAATAGGAGAGAAATAGCATTTTGTGGACAGGTGACAAACTGATTGCTCCAAAAGGTTGCAAGGACAACCTGACAGAAAGGTATGCTTTCCTGCTGTTCCCATGACCACATGGTGTTGATGTTTACAAGAAGTCTGTATGTCCTGCTAAATCATTTTGTTGACAGTGACATTTTAAAATAGAGAGGGCTTCAATATTATTTGAATATCTGTGTTTAAAACGACTGGATCTGCAGGTCCAAATAACAGTGCAGATTTGTGGTATTAACTAGCCGTTTGATGCAGAAAAGCTTTTGAGGGCTTTTGGTACTAAAAACTAGAGGTTTTGAAAACCAGCTTGCAGCATCCGACAGAGCAGGGTACACCTGCTAAGCATCAAGGTTATGCCACTGGTTTCTAAGCTCAGTATAGGTATGTTCCTAGCTCCCTCACTTGCGTGGCTGTACATAACATCTGTAAGGACAAAATAGATCGCAAATAATCATGTGATGTTATCATTTGTTTTTCATCTGTACGAACTTTGCTTGTATCTGAAATTTACATTTTTAAAATTTTGCCTTTTCCTTCTGCTTAAGACAACATTTATTGCTACTATTAATTTATTTTCTAAAGGGCATGTGGATATTGTTTATTTTACCTTTTGGATGCATGTTTAAAAAATAGGCAAACCAAAGGACAGTTGTATTCAGTTTTTACTGGATGAGCTAAGAAAATATAAATTAAATAAGCCTTCAGCTGTTTTGCCTACTCTGAGCTCTCTCTCTGTGGTGTTACTGAGTAGGCCAAAGGCCTTGCAAGCTTATTGTAAGCAATATGTAGAAAAAGAGGTGCCTTGTTCTATTATTTGGTTGGTCCTCCAAAAACAGTGGGGGGGGAAAAAAATCATGTTTACGTAATCAGGAATTTGATTCTGTAAAGAGGGAAGGAAAAATGTGGTATCTTAAAAGCTTGCTATGGGATTACAGTTGTTTTTAGCACTTGATGGGTAAGAGGCTGTTACTGCTGTGTCTCAGAACTCCCATAACTGATAATTTCACTGTGAATTCAGTTGTGTGACGATTGATTGCCATGAACGATTCCTTGAAGAGCACTACATATTTAATCTGTGTTTCTCTATTAACTATAGTGTTTTTTACTTCCTCTGTTACTTTTGTGTGTTGTTACCCAGTGATGTATGTGCTGAGTATATGCCAAAATGGTGTATACATAGAAAACAGTAAAGAAGACACTTTTGCTACATGTGGAGCACAGTTTTACATGTGGAAGGCTGTGCTGATTTTCTGGTTTGCTGCTGAATTTTGACCTTTATTTTCCTTTTGCTATAAGTAAAAAATGTATAATGAACAGTTTAAGATGAGATGATTTTTCTCTGTAACAGCATTATTCTATTTATAACTGTAAATCTTTTTTTCCCCCTCCTCCCTCACATCTGTAACAGCTAGCCGATGGCGGAACCTCTTCTCTACACCTGTCTCCTTGGCTTTTCCCTATAGTCCTGTTGCGAGACTCACCCCATATACCAATGGCTTTAATAGTCCCAGCTTCTCTAAAACCTCCAGTAAAGCAATACTAACACCTGAACGGACAGGTAATGCTTTTCTTTTTATTGATTTGTGGACCTTGCAAAACTGCTCAATTTAATCGAGTTTTGCTAGCATATAACAGCAATACACAGTTCAGATGATTGTATGTAGACTGTCATCTCAGAGGGATATTTTTTAAAAATAACTTAAAATTTGGCAGTTAACCTACGCTACTAGTTATCTTCTGTGTTACACAGCATCTTATATGAAAGTGATGCTAGTAAACAGAGCCTATTTATCAATAATTATTTACCTGACAGTGTAGTTGCGATTGTGTCAGCTTACACATCCCAGGCTTTGTCTGCCTTTCACTGCTCATTTCTGCCACACTGTGCCCCTTCCTTCTGTCTACAGAAACATTTGTGCAGCTGTGTAATGAAGTTGCAGTGAGAATTTCTCTATAATAAATAAATAGCCAGCAGAATCATGGCCGTTTTCAAACTGGTTTATGTTTGCCACTGGTTTTCAGGGGACGCAGGAGTTTTAGGAAAAATCCAAACTTTCTATGGGCTGTAAATTGCAAAGGGTTGTGTTTTTCCTTCACTACAGGTATCGGAGTCAATTTGTATGTGTGACTTCTCTTAAACTGCAGTGGCAGTAGAGAAAATAATATTCTGGGGAAGAGGCATTAACATTTTATTGCTGGCAGGAGCAGGGGTGGTCTGAGGAAATTAACATCGGTGTCACACTGATCTGTGCGCAGTTTTCTTTACAACCCATGAAACCAGTGCAGAAAGCCCTCTTTTTAGTGAATATGGGCACTGTGGGTGAGATGAAGCACCAGACTGAACGCCTGGTGTAGGTGTCTGCATGTGAGCGAGATGTCTAATCTCCCCTGTTCAGTGGGATGTAGTTTAGTTCCTAAATGAAGACATCTCATACTATTCGAGATGCCCTCAGGTATCTTGCCTAGCTTCCCACTGCTGCTTCCAAAGGACACAGCTGTTACTACCTCTGCAAAACCTCAAGGACCACTGTAACTTACAGTTTTAAAAAAGCAAACACATTTACTCTTTACAATCCTTCCAAAGCAAAGTAATCCCCTGTGTCCCCTCTTCTGTTGGAGACACTATTAGAGAACAGCTGAATTTAGGATGAATTTTTAGTGGCTGCTTTGAGCAGTGCTAGAGGATGCAAACACATCTGTGACAGAAGCATAGCCGATGAACCACAGTCACAACGGTTCTCGCCCTGCAGGCTGTGGGTCTCTGGTGGTCCAGAGAAAATTAGAAAGTGATTTACTCTTTTATTTGAATAATTTTTCTTTGAAGTTGGGCCACAACTAAGTCATGCAACTAATTGCAATTTGGTTTATATTTTGTTATCGTGCAGGGAAAAAGCAGAATCCAGAGCCTGGTCCGCTGCAAGAGGCAATGCTTTCTCTGTTGTTGCATAATGTTCAGTCTTAATTGCTACTGTCTTTGATTTATCTGATTATTATAAACAATTGAAAAACCCAGTAAAATTTAGGCACATGTCTCTGATATGGAATCTCAGTACTGAGCAGAAGTTGGTGACACATCCACACTTGCTTTTCAGAACAGAGTAGGGAGAACCACAGCCCTGTAAGAAGGACTCAAATGCAGATGTGTTCAGACCACGCTAACTAATCTGAGCTATTATCAGAACTGTATTGGGTAAATCATTTATTGTCTGGGCTATGTGATGCTATTTTGGGAACAAGCAGAGGAATTCACGATCCATTGCTACACTTACTACTTCTCACAAGTATTAAAGCCCTTTTGCTAATTGTTAGTGGATTGCGCTACAGGGATGAAAGTTCCTATCTGTTACACAGAAAATATTTTAAGCTGCTGCAACATGAAGGGCAGATAGTCGTGAATGAAAGATGGCCAGAAGTGTTCACAGGCTAAAGGTTATGTTTTCTTACATAGGTTACATTTCTAGGAGTTCCCCTTTGAGCCCACAGTCATCAATAGACAGTGAACTAAGCACCTCGGAGCTGGAAGATGATTCCATCTCCATGGGATACAAGCTGCAGGACCTCACCGATGTTCAGATCATGGCTCGTCTACAGGAGGAGAGTAGGTGGCTTTTTTTTTATTTTTCAAAATACTCTGAGGAAGATTTCCCGTAACAGTCAAAACTGCTCCAGTCTGGTCTCACTCAAGTGGATGTTTCTTAAATGGTGTCACCTCTTGAGTGGCAGGTAGAAAACTTCACCTGTGCAGAAAAGGTGTGCACGTTGTTGGGTTTCAGTTAATGGTACTGGATCTTTCAAAACTTGAAGTTTATATTTTTCTGAATCCCAACTGATAGCTTTGTGCCTGTTCAGTACATTTAGTTTTAGAAGATCTATAGTGTCTTACCACATTAAAGTAGTTTTATTTCTGACGAGGGAAGATGCTAAAGCATTTTTCTCATTAATACATCTTAGGAAAAAGGTGTAAAAAAAAAAAAGCAATTCTCATGCATTTCTTTGTCTCTACTTTGATTTTTCTTCGTTGTCAGATTAATTTTGAAATTAATTACCCTTTAAACCCTGAATTGGGGTATTCAAATTTAACATTTTGGTTGGAGAGTAGTGGTTATGCACAAATCTGAGCCCAAAAGCTTGTTTGTCATAGATTATAGATTGGCTCCATAGCAATTTTTTGAATCATAGAATCATAGAATCACTAGGTTGGAAAAGACCTTAGAGATCATCCAGTCCAACCGTATCTGTCCACCACTAAACCATATCTTTCAGCACCTCGAAAAGCCTTGAAAATGGCTTTATTCATAAATAAAGGACATTTGAATTAGAAGTCACTCAGCCACTAAGTGCAGTATCTTTCTTACTTCCTATTAGCCTCAAGTGAGACATCAAGGAGGAAATTATGAGATGAAAACCAAGAGAAATTCAGAGAGGGTGACTGAAGGAAAATGCCAAGTAATTAAATAAAAATAAATGTGAAATAAAAATTAGAGCTGCAATCTGGCTTCAGCAACCAGGCTGAGTAGGCTGGAGTGATCAGTTGGCAGCAGCTGAACTTGCTGAATATGTCTGGTAGCACTTGTTATGTTCAGCAGAGAAATTAGCAAGTCTGAGACTTTCCAAGATATCTGAATTCTCAGCTGGCAAATGTGCGTGGTCACACCTCAGAAAATTTCTGGTATTATCTGAAAGTTATAACTTTTTTTTTTTTAATTACTATCAAAGATAACCAAGGATTGCATTATTTAAATGACAGCTGCACTCATCTCCTTCAGCATGAGGTTTGAAAAGACTTCAGGTACTTAGCTCTTTAAGGAATCAGGTCTTTGGTAAACTGGAATGAATAAATGTTGGGTTTCTTCTCATCTAAGTCAGGTGTAATGGCTGTTTCTTATCCTTGTAGTAGCAGCTGGTACAGATTGTTGGAGCATATGGTGGTTGTTGTCCACTTAATCCCGTGGGAAGTGGTGGTATTATATGTGGATGCAGGCACACTCTCTTCATGGCCACGAATAGAAACTCCCACTCGAGTGGGCAGCGGCAAGCATACTGAGAAGTTTCCATTATGATAGCAAAGACCTGTCAAAGCTCAGGGCTTTCTGTAAATCTAGGAAAGTTGTTATCTGCAGCTATTGGCAGAGTTACTTGACTCCTGGAAATGCGATGTACATCCCCTTTTCCCTGGCTACTGGGAAAAGAAGGGATGTACAAGGGATGTGGATGTTTCCCTCTCACTTGGCCCAGAACAAACATGCTCTTCTGGTGCAGTCCTAATGATGGGATGGTTTTCAAAACCTGGAGTTGTGAGAAGGAGGTGGTAGGATGCGTACCTGTCTAAAGCACAGCTGTGTTACCATTAAACCTTGTCCATGAGGCCAGCTGCTAGCAGGAACTAATTCTGGTTCAGGGAGGTTGGAAAGCCAGTGCATTTACATGGGTTGTAAATTTAGTAATTGTCATTGTCAGTATTTTCATTGCACGAATATAAGAGTTTAATAGTAATAACTGGGAAAACTAATAGGGCAAGTGTTAATTCCTCTAATTAAGACTGTTTCAAAACTTAATACTCATGTAGTCTTTCTATTAGCAGAGAAATAGGTGCCTTCTGAAGGCAATTCATCTTGTGTCAGGAGAAGCATCTAAGATCTCACAGGTACAGCATTTTGGAGAGGCCTGTATTCTTTTTTATTTTTTATTAAAAAGGGATGTCAAGGCAGATAATTCAGGCTTAGATGGCTGAATGGTAGACACTGAAAGTTAGAGCAGATGGATCCTACCTCAGATCTTCATCCTCATGACATTATAAGTCTAATTCTCACTGTAAAATTACGTCAACTTACCTGCTTAGTTTTCAAGATTGAAGTGCATGTTAAGAAGTTAATCATGTAGCAGAAGCAGATTCATCTTTTTCTTGGAATTTACAGGCCTTAGGCAAGATTATGCTTCGACTTCAGCCTCTGTGTCAAGGCACAGTTCAAACGTCTCTCTACACGTGGGGAAGAAAGGGACGTGCGGTGACCAGGAATACGATCGCTACAGTCTTGAGGATGAGGAAGAGTTTGACCACCTCCCACCTCCACAGCCACGCCTGACCCGCTGCTCTCCCTTCCAGAGAGGGATTCCTCACTCACAGACTTTCTCCAGTATCCGAGACTGCAGGAGGAGTCCTACCTCCCCGCAATTCCCGTCAAGTACTTATCAGCAGCCCTACTACTCTCCTCAAGCCCAAACTCCAGAGCAACAACCAAATAGGATTAATGGAGGTGGGTTGCATGCTTTTGTGAGAAGGGGTCTTTTCCCTCTGCAATGTGCCAGTGCCATTGTAAAGATCAAGTTCTGTCAGCAGAGTGAAGTGCGTTTAGTGAATGACAGCTAGATCAGCCTGTGAATTATGGCAAGCAGCTTAAGCCTGTGCAATTGTTATTGTTAAGTAATGCTTATAAAATGCTATAAAATTCTATAAAATGTAATCTGTAACCTGGTCATGAAAATTGTCGCTTAGTCTGGTTTAAAGTGCTGCAGGGATGGCCACAGGTGAAGAAAGAAGAAAAAGGGAAGAGGTGCATCCTTTAGCAGGCTCATAGTTAGAAGTACTGATGGGGCGTTTGAGCTTGACCTATACACGTCCACTGTGGATACAGTAAAATACAAAATAGAGTTTTCAGATTTTCATTCCTTTTCTTATTCCTGACTTCGCTCTTAATGCAGCTGTGCTGTGAATCTGCAGTGAGTGCATATGACAGGGGTCAACACTCTGCTCCTGTTCCATGTCTGGTAGGGCAGACTGTTAAAGTAGTGGGAGATGTCACTCCCAAACTATCCTGAGCCATTCCTAACGTATTCCAGAGTCTCTGGAAGATCTGTGACTTGGTGCTTAGTCAAGACTTAAGTTTCCCACTGTTGTTGCTGCTACCTTCCTCTCATTCCTTATTATGATCACAATTTTCTTCCTCCTGCTGCATCTTACTTTCTTATTCCTTCAGTCTTTTTCCCAAGATAATTCAAAACAGTCAGTTTTCAGGCAGGGTCTTGTTTGTAACATTACAGGTTACAGTTCACCCTTGGGCAAGAAAATAAATGTGTTGTTCAAAACAACACAACATTGCTATTTATAGAATGCTACAGGTATGCATGTTGCTTTCCTGACAACACACGACAGGTTGGTGCCAAAAGTACTTGCATTCTAAGTAAGACATGGCGTGGAGGCATAATCGACAAGTAGCAGTATACAAAAAAGGCTGATGTTAACAGAGAGTAGAGCAATGTAGGTGTTTGTCAGTGCAGCATATGTGTCATATTAATTTCAATGTTATTTTTCTTGCCCATGAGGTACAGGAATGGGACAGCACTGATGCTTGCAGAAATGTTGGGGAGATAGAAAGGAAGGTCATAGGGTATTTTTGCTCCAGGAATAGGATCAGAATGTGGTGCTGCAATCTCTTTATATGGTCCCCAAATGCTTTTTACAATTATTTTTTCATGTTCCGTGTCAGGATTCCCACATGGAAACCTCAAAAATTACTTACAGGGCATTAAAAATACTAGACTCCTAGTTTATTAACTAGAAGGCATGTGAATGTGAAAGGTGACCAATTTATCTATGTAAAAGGTGACCTGCTTCCCTTTTTTATCAAGAACTTTGAGGTGAGGGTAATCTGTTTGGTGTCACTCAGCAGATGGACACAAGTGACTTCAGTTACCTGTTTGCTGGGATGGCAGACAGTCCTATAATAGCCAGTACCACTATCTTTAGAGCAGAATTATCTCTTCAGCTTCTGCACCTTCAGCCCTTCATGCAGCACTGATCCACCTAAGTGGCAAATACTGATGGTGAAAAACATTTTACTTTGGCTGTGTTCTGTTGGCAGACAAGGAGTCAAGTGTTCACTGTATTGAGTGTGTCTGAGTAGTATTACCACAGTATCTTCTCATTGGCACTTACCATCCTGGCAACGATTTCATTGTCTTTCAAGAACTCCTACACATTGAAATGGAGGTAGACTGCAAAATACGAATTTGTCTGAAGCTCAAGATGATGGATGGTGTGTTCCCCACTGTTACAGTTCACCAAGGCAAAAGAGAAAGAGGGGTGTGATAGATCTTTTGGCTAAACTGTTTAGTTACTGCTTTCGATATATGTGGAAAGCATCATCCATAGTTAATCAAAATCACGCATACCACATGCTGTGCTTGCTCTCGGACATTCCAACAGTCTTCCCAAATCTCTCTCCCTCTCTCTTCCCCCAGGGAAATCACTTGTGTTCTTGTATGTGCAGTTGGGCCCCTGGTTCGTCTGCTCATTCACAGAGCACTCCATAAAAGAAGAGTAATTGGCAAGTAACTGTTGAATTTTGGCACTCAGTCTGGGGTGAAAAAAAGTGTTTATCTTTGATGCAGTGTCTCCCCAAAACTAGTCTGTGTTTAGCTCAAGTACAATTTTTTTTGCCTTTAGGAACAAATGGTATGAGGGATTCTGTCCTACCTGCTTTTAGTGAAGTTTGTTTGGCATGTTACTCTAGTTGAGGTACTTATTCTAGCTTTAACTGCCTGTACAGTAACAAGTACACTGAAGGTATGATAAACTTGGAAAATTTTAATAGCTCTTTGAAGAGTATAACATTGGTTGCCTGATGAGGAGGGCCTACATTTGGATGCTGAGGTGTGAGTGCCCACATGTGTATGAAGGGCCCAGTTCAGCTGTCCACATACAAGCACTGAGGCACTTTGCACCCTGCTTGGCTTCACCATCGCGACGTGTCAGTGATGTTTAGATGCCATAGACCAGCCCAGGGTCTCTCAAATGACATGAGGTACCTCTATATAGGCACCGACTTGTTCACTGTGTGTCTAGTCTGTCACTATAGCAGATGCTCTGCTTGTTTTCCATGTACATGATTGCATTTTAGGTACCAGAGAGATTGTCTGGGATTTCTGGCCACCCTAGTAATCTTCTGCCTGTGCTTGGCGTGAGGATACTCTCACAGATGGTTTCCAGCTGTGTTTGAGGCCTTAAGTTTGAAGTCACACATTGTTCTTGCCGACGCATTGCAGCAAAATGCTGCCGCTAGTCTAATTTTGATGCTTGACCCTGGTTTAGATTGCTCTACATCTACTTTAAAATACCATGCAACTGGTTTAAAATACCACACCATCTAGCCCCCACTCTCAGGCACAGGTTCTGCCTGCTGCTTTATCCCGGCTATGTCTGAGTGAATGGTACCAGTCCTGTTAACTGCCAGTCCCCAACAGGTTTCTGTACTGGAAGACTCCTTGTAAATGCTAGTGTAAAGTCACAGGTATGTGTAAAAGTAAATACGTTAAGATTTGAAAAATATGTTAAGATGTGTTTAAGATGTATTTGGGACCGCTTGTAGCATAGGCTGTAGGCATACTTGTTACCTCCTAACATTTTTGCAGACATCACCTGTGGTGTGTGTATGTTATCTTTGCTTTCTAATAAGTTTTACTTCCAGTTTTGACAAGAATACACTAATAGAAAAGCTTTGCAAGAAATCTACCTTTTTTCCCCTTATTTAATTACATTCACTCCCTAAATCAGCAGAATTGTCTGTAATGATGAGTTACATCAGAAAAATTCCATCTGTGGACTTTTTAAGGCGTTCTGGTTTTCAGGGATTTTGTAATCAGTTAGTAGGTCAGAAATAGATCATTAAACGAAGGTTTGAGACAGGAGGTGAATTGCTTTTGCGTATCTGTTGCAATTAGCTAAAGTGAGTCCATCTGGTTAGTGTGTTTTGTAATTTAAAAAAGCTTTTAATATGTCGGCAATGGAAAGATTTATGTTCCTACCTCTCCTTCCTCTAAGTCGAAGAAGTTCATGGTTAACAACTTAAAATTTTGCTAACCCTATTAATATCAAGACTACTCTATATTTAGTCATTTTCGTATAAGAAATACCACCAAATGTCATAAAACCAAGCTGCTTTCTGCTTTATGTTATCATATATGTACACTTCTTTTTTTACTGTGAAACAGAAGTGATCACTTTCATTTTAAATTTTTAAAAAATATGTTTTATTTCTATTTGGTCACTTTCTTCTTTTTGAATAGATGCTAATATTTTTGCCCTTGATTACTTCTGATTTTCTGAAACCAGAAGTAACAGAACTATAGCGCTGTGAAATCATCCAGAGCGGTCAAAGTCCATGATAGATGAGATGCTGAAAATGGGATTGATGATCTTTATGATCAGTCCAGCTTTCCAGGTCTTGAGATAAGCTTACTCATAAAGTTTTATCTTGGCTCTCCTTATTTTATTATGTGCATTTTAAAGTGTCCATTTTTTGTACTGAAATTTGTAAACTTTGTACTTTGGACATATTATTCCTGCTAAAGGAGGAGTTTATTATAATGCAGTAGGAGGGGGCAGATGAAAAATACATCCTTCATTGAGTAGCAGTGCATGCAGTCTAGTTAATTTTGATTTATATTGTCCATTACCTTTTCATGTTGATTTTTAAGTTTCTAGCTTGGTTGATACCTTGGTAAACAGGCCACAGATACCACTCTCTTGAAAGATTTTGCTCTTATTTCCCAGAAATTACTAGTTATGAGTTACTTTATTGCATACACTCTTGGAGAATAACTTTCCTCAGGCAAAATATTATGAAAATTGTTGGCTATTGCAACACCCTTGCCACATTTGGAAAGCTGCAAATGTGGTGTTTTTTTGTTGTGGGTTGGGTTTTGTTTTGTTTTGTTTTGCTTTGTTGTTGTTGGTTTGGTTTTGGGTTTTTTTTGTGGTTTTGTGGTTTTTGGTTTTGGTTGTTTGGGTTTTTTTTATCAAACTCCAGGTAGACATAGCTATGAGTAGCATTTCAGGGGCACTAGGTTGGTGTTGAGATATCAGTTCAGTGTAGACTAACATTGATTTGTGTGTTTGAAGAGGTGGGAAAAGGTCTGTTCTTACTGATTTACAGAGTGTTTTGCTGCTCATAACCTCTCTTCTTCTGTAAGAAAAGAATGCACGGTAGGATATTGTTACAGAGTAAAGGAAAGGAGGAAAAAAAGAAAACCTTACTTTGTCACCTTTGAAGGTGATCGGTGGGTAGAAGTCATGGAAGGATAATGGAAAAATACTCATTTGCTGTAACTATCAGTGGCAGGAGACCTCTGCCTGTGAAGGCAGAGCGAGATGAAGTCATAATTCTAAATAAAAGGGAAGTGTTCAACTGTGCTGGTTTTACCATAACATAAACGTAAGCAAAATGTAGGTACTGACAGTCACCAAGAATGGTGTCTCACTTAACTGAAAGAGTTCCTTTTAGTTCTTAATCTGTATTTGTGTTTTCACACACTGTGTTTGTTGTATCAGCTGTGACAATTCCACAGACCTTTAACTAGACCCCAGTGTATTTGGGATGTCATAAATGTTGCAACCATGGCAAACGTAATGCAGATACTGAACGCAGGTCTTCAAAGATGAAGAAGAGAAATGAATCCCTTAAAGTGAAGTTGTAATTGAGCCTGCAGGTTTGTTAAGGATTTCGGAACAAACTGAATATCTACATAATACAGAACATAACATTTAAAATAGAAAAGGACAGATGTTTTCCTTATGGTTTTTCCCCATCTTATTTGTGCATAAAATACAGATAAGGCAGAGTTCAATTTGCGGAGTTTGTGTGAAGAATTTAAACAAGTGTAAGAAACTGCTAACATAGCTTAAATGGTGATACAGATTTCTCTGAGACACTAATAATTATGATTCATTGTATCACATTCCTTAATGATAGTGCACTTTTGGCAAGCCTTGTGAGTCTTTTTGTTCAAATAAAACATTGACAGCACTTTCAGAGAATAACAATGAATGAATAAATGTGTTTTAAGACACTTCACTGTAGAGTCAACTTAAGCCCTCCTGGCAAGGAGAGCCTCACTGGATGAGGCGTTTTGGCAGAAGGAAGGTGATCCTTACCAAGAACCGCTACAGAACTCGCAGTCTGGCAGCCCACCAAGAGCGTACCTCTTCTGGGGCAGCTTTGCTCCGAGGGCAAGGTCTGTCTGTGTGCTACATGGACATTAATCTTCGGCTGGTGATAGTATTAGGTCAGGGAAGGTAAAAAAAGAAGTGGCGGAACGAGGGCAGCCACCAGCGGTGCTGGGACCAGAAGACAGAAGGCAGGAGCTGTGCCCATTCTGGTGTCCTGCCAGAAAGAAGCTGGGCCACCAATCCCAGGCTGACTTCAGAGAAGGAAGAGCACTGGGAGAAGAACTTCATGGAAAAAAAATCAGGACTAAAGCAGCTGGATAAGAGGCAAACTGCTGCTGTTACTGTAATTACGTGAAATGTATGGCAAAAGTAAGGGACACTTTTGCCTGCTTTTCGACCCATTTCTCACCGGTAGTGAACATGATCTGTGCTGTGGGGTGATCTTTTCATGCACATTTTCAGTTGAGGACAGAGGACCTTGCATTTCACAATTCCCAGTTTTTCCTCTGCTGAGGCAATTCGGCATGGATGCCATGTAGGGGAAAAAGTGTAAACATGTAGTAAGCAATTTTTGGTGTATTATTCTGCTACAGATACGTGAAACAAGAGCAACGTATGTCACCTAAAGAACACTCATGAAGTGACAAGCACGTGTGTGTATATGCATGAATTATGGTGAGAAGGTGGTAGTAAAACCAGGAACTGATTAACAACTCCCTTGTGTGACCTGTCCTTGCATTTTCTTCACACTTTCAAAATATCTCAGTAATACTGTGACTGCAGGTCATGCTATTACATCTCAAAGAAGGCTGGGAAAGGCAAAGATACATCTGTGATACTTTATATGGCTGCATCCTACTAAACATCGTACTTGTTTAGGCCCAGATTATAGTTGAGACTCAGTAGTGGGTCACTATAACTATGGATGCTGTAGAAGATACAGGTCCTTTGGAGTTCCTCGCTGGTGTCAATATCCACATTTTCCTAACAGAATGAACTGTAAACAACCAAGTTGTTTTTTTAGGCTTGCCACTGAACCAGATTAGTGCAGAAGAGGTAGAAGAAACTGTAGCGAATTTCAGCATTCATCATAAACAGGACTATTTACGCAAATTCTCACCTGAGAATACATCTCAGCTCTACTCCTTCACTCTTCCTCTTTGGTAATTTTCTCATCAGTCTTAGGAGAGCAAAGAGCTCTAGAAAGGGAAAGTTTGCTGCTAGCGACTTGGAAAAATATTTTTGTTTTCTCATATATTTCCAGCAAATTCATATCTAGTCACATCTCTGCAGCCTGAACTAATATTAAAACCACATAACTCCCACCTTCTGCTTCCAAGCTCACAAGAGCCAGCATTTCATTTAGAAGCAAAATGTCTGTAAGACTCTTTCTACTGCTCTTAGGAGAGGAACAGGTGACAGAACAAACTTCAAGAAAGAGATCAAAGAGGATGCATCATCTAAGGACATGAAAGCTGCAAAACGCCATCAAGACAAACGTTTCTGGGTTTTCCCCAAACACAAAACTGACCTGCTGTTTTCATTGCTTTTCAGGGCCATTTATCTCAGCAGACACAAGGACCCATCAGAGAAGTAACGCAGATGCTCGATGGATGGCAATTTGCAGGTGCAGCAGGCATCTGCTGCCTGAGGACTGAATGAATCAGCAGCACAGCAGACTGCTGGAATGAGGAGTAATTAATGAACAGGAGGCAAAAGACATGGCCACCCATGACATGGAGGAAATCCAAGCTACTTCTGGACCTGTTTTTCCTGCTATTGTAGCTGCATCCAGTGGTCCGTTGAAGGCCTAGATCGTGCCTGTGGTGGCTGATGCAGTCCCTGAGTGGAAGAGGGTGTAGAGTCTGAGGAATTCTGCTTATACAACATGATATGTGGATAGTATTAGAAAAGCTATTTTATGCAGTGCCATCTTCCCTACTGCCATCCTGCTGCTCCAACCTTCTTTGCCAAGTGCTGTAATATTGAACTAGCACTTCAGGACCTAGGATTTTAAAGGTTAGGCCAGGGCTCCAATCTTAACAGTATCTACAGACATCCCATATTCATGAAATTTCTGCCACTCTGGGGCAGAGATTGTGTCATAGGAGGACGGTTCCCTTTCTGGTTTGTAAAATCACGAGTATTTCAGAAATAGTGACACATAGTAGCTATATGGATACTATTGTTTGCATCCCCAGGACAGTTTTGGAAGCCTGATAACTGTTTAATCATTGCTACATCAGCGATATTAATACTTCCCACCTGACTGAACCACAGTGGTAATCCCTTTGTAATACAAAGGTGTTTTTTGACTATTTACAGTGTTCTGTATCAGTTTTTATCATGAGGACCAGTCATAAAAAGCAGCTAGAGTTGTATCCTTGTTGTGACTTGTATTGCTGGAGATACGTAGGCATCACATATATTGAAGTTACTGTTAGTGGCTACTAATACCTTGTATAGATAGAACTGTAATGTCACTTCTTATTACTCATCAGTTGTTAGCAGCTTTAAGGATTAGAGGAGCTCACAATGGTGCTAAATAGGTTATATATTTATGTGGACCGATATATAGAGATTCTTAAGCCAATTCATTGTTTCTGTGGACTGAACTTGTCCTGTGTGAGCTAGGAGGTCAACCCAAAACAGTTCCAAGCCGCGTGTGATGTGTCATTCCTGTGCATAAATCCAAAACTTCAATCTTGAAATGCCCTGCTTGCTGCTGGAGAGAGCAGTCGCAGCTGCCTGTTTGAAGATGAACATACCCCTGCTTTCTGTTGCGGTGTAAGAGCTGGAGGCAGACATCTGCCAAGTGTTGGAACCTGCAGCAGGGCCAAGAGCTGGTGGCCTTCATGCTGACCACAGTACCAGGACAAACACAGCCACCTCGGCAGGGCACAGAACTTGTGCCCCTCAACCTGGCCAAGAGGCCAGAGTTAGTCCTGGTGTCAGTGACAAGTCAACGAATCACCACAGTGATCCTTTGCTGAAGCCTGCCGTGTCACAGGAGGCAATTCAGACCAGTTCATTCAATCTGTGCCTTTCTGCCCCCGCTGGTCTCGTCTGATTATACAGAATTGAGTCACCTCCCTTTGGCCCTGTGGCAGAAGAAACCCAAGAGCTTCACCTTAGATTACCATGCTGTTGTGGTTGGAAAGTCATCAGATGTCAGATTTTGTTTTGGCTTCTCTCCCCAAATCAACCAGCATGAGTGGAGTTGCAGACATCTTCTGTCCTCTTAGACACTTGCCTTAGCTTCTGAACCTGCCCCAGAAAAAACTGAAGCATTTGCAGCTTTCTTTTCTGAAAATGCCCACCAGATCAGGCACCACGAGTGGGGTAGGAGGGAGAGCTACCAGATTTGAAAATCCTGATGTCAACCCAGGGCTCTAAGCAACTGAAGAGCATCAAGATGTCACAGATTTTGTGCATTGTCATCTGCAGAAACTTAACGTGCTAATGAGGTTAGGTACTGAATGGAATTTTTTTAGTGTCTCATTGGCACCTGAAAGCAAAACTTTAGTCACTTAGGATGGATTCATCTCACATGTATTTAGATGTCCACAGCGCAGATATCTCTGTCTGACTTTGTCACGGCAGCCTTGCTTTGTATTCGCTGAAAAGAAACAGTCACATTTAGGGCATGATTCATCTGACCTACTTTACACGTTTATGTGAAACTCATCCTTATCATGACACTTTAGTGTTTAAATCCTTGTGATTCAGAAAATGCACTGCCTATGGGTATCTTCAAAATTATGTGTGAATAATTGTGGTGTTACAGTAGTCAGAAGGGTTCGATTAGTAGGCTGTCAATAATGTCTTCATATTCTTCCTGCAGAGCAAAACCTTCCTTTGTGTTGGAGTAATTTAATTTTGATTTTCTACAGAAATTATTCAGAGGCTGCTTGTGTTTGTTGGAAATTCTGACACGACTATGGGTGTTGTCTCCTTTCGCTTCAGATAAACTTCGAAGAAGCATGCCTAACCTCGCTCGGATGCCAAGTACCCCCACCATTAACAGTAATCCTGGCTTTGCTAGTTCTCCAGTCACTGTGAGGAACAGTCAGAGCTTTGACTCCAATTTGCATGGAGCGAGTAATGGGATTTCAAGGATGCAGTCATCTAGTAAGTACCTGTATTCTTTGGCTCTGCGCAAAGATCAATAGAGTGGTAAAATACATATCCCAGTCACTGATCCTCTGCTTTATGAAAAATTAAAAGCAGACTGTTTGTCTTTTGAACCAGGTTTTAATATAGCTCAGGATTTTCAAAATTCCTTTTTTTGAAAGCAAATTCTGCCAATCTTGTTATGCAGTATTGAGAGTTTCATCATCTCCTTTTTTTCTTTGCCCATTCATTTTGTGCCGACTTTAAGATTACAATAATAATTATTATTAGTAGTATTGTAGAAGCACCAATAATGCAATTAATTCATATAAGCTTACATTTTTAGTGTTGATACTAGAATTAAAAAATGCTTTTCTTGGTAATGTATATTATACAGTGCTGGTTTTACAGTACACTATATAAATACTTCTATTTTAAAATTTTAAATATTTTAAAATACATGACCTCTGTCCTACTGAAGTTGAGCCACTTTCTTCTGAGCCAATGTGGTAAACAGAGGGTTATATCCTCCAGTATAATATACGTGTTGAGTGGGGAAATTAAAATCACTCTGTAATTAGTTTAATTTAGGTGACTTCTTTGTGGGGAGAGGAAGGAATATTGATCTAGTATATGTTGAGTTATTAATGTAGAACGTGAACAAGATAGATCAAGATCCAGTGATTGAAGTACTCTGAGAGGAAATGGGAAAAGTGAATATCTTGGGCACAGTGAGGAGAGGAATTTAACTTATGCCTCCCATGTCTTCAGAGGTTTTAGAGGGAGAAGTTGGCAAAACCTTTTCCTGTGGGTGTTTTCTTTCAAATTTGAGCAGAATTTACAAGACGCCTCAAAACTATTAAATTGAATCTTCTCTGGAAAATACACTTGACTGCTGGAGTTTGTTTTTTGAACCATTTGGATAGGAGAATGGAAGTAGTTGCTTTGGTTCCCACCTGAATTTGCATGGTAGTGCACTGAGTTTAATTTTGTTTATTATTAAAGAAATACTGATTTCTCTGTGTTTTTATTTATATATGTATAAAATGTGATTTTTCTGAAATAATTTTAAGAAACATTTCTCATAAGTGGTTGTGCTAGGGTATTTAAGAAGCTGTGTTCTGATAAGAGTTCCATAGCAATATTTTGTCAGTATTGTTTAATTAAGTCACACATCTGTATTTTCTTCTGTGTCTTTAAATGATGTTAACTAATTAAAGGATCGGCCTGTATGCAGCATGTTAGTTCATGTGCTTTAGGCTTTTGACAGTCTGCTTTTGATATGTGGACTCTGAAACAGATGCATGTCTGATGTACACCAGAGGGCAGGATTACGTAGAAAATCTATATATAAAGATTCTATAACCCGTAGCATTGATTTTAAAATGGCAGTTTACATAACATTGGCCTTGAATATGCTGTTATATTCAAGACCTTTTCATAGCCTTTTTATTGGTTTTGTGTATAAAGCTTAGAATTCTGTGTTGTTTTATAATGCTTTAATGCAATGTTCCTTAAACAAGATGTGGTTGTAGCAGTCAACCTTACAAAAATCTGAATGATCTAACAGTAATTAATTTATACCTTCAGCAATTTCTCCTGTTTAAAGCTCTAATTGCATAGGTGGAATTAGTGTACTTGCAACAGCTAATGAAACCTCTTTGAGGGGAGAAAGAAGCATGAACACGGGGTGGGATTTTTGTTCAGGATGGGGATGGAACAGTGTATTTTAGTTAAGTGCAGTGTTAGTGGATACAGTATTGGATCCAAGGTGTTTTTCAGCAGTTTATAATTAGCAAGTAAATTGTATGATGTGTATACCCCTGTTCAGATCTATCTAGAAATGAGCATTACTATCTGGCCTCACCTGTTTTATACTGACCACATTACTTCCTTTTCTATCACTCTTCACAGTTCCATCACCAGGACAGCTTCAACACAGAGTTCACAGTGTGGGACATTTTCCAGTGTCTGTCAGACAGCCTCTCAAAGCTACTGCCTACGTAAGCCCAACCGTACAAGGTGGGGGTGGTAGTAGTAGTAGCAGCAGCAGTATTCCAGTGTCCAACAACTCGCAGTTATATTCTAACACTGGCATCCCGATGCCAAACAAGACTGTCAGTCAAGGGATTGTTGGGCGCAGTGCTCTTCCAAGACCATCGTTGGCCATCAACGGGAGTGGCATACCCAGAAGTAAAATTGCACACCCAGTTCGAAGGTAAGCAGTGAAGCAAGCCTCCTTCCCTATGTGGACAGCTTTGGCTTAGATTGTGGATTTTTTACTTTTTTTTTCTCCTGAATATGAAGCAAGAAGAGTTTCTCGCTTCCAGTGCTGAGCCACTAAATGGGTGAAGATGTCTTTCTAGAAATAATGATGGAAAATGCTTGCTAGTAGTTCCAAGTAAACTATGGTAATTGGTGGAAAGTAATCACATCTAAATAAGAATGGATTTCTGCCCATCAATAAGAAATCAAAACAAATGGAAACCTCGTATCATTAACATATGTGGCTTGCCTTCTTCCAGACTTGTGCCAACTGCTATTTCAGTGTCACACAGGATGAGCAAATTTTAGAGTACTCAAATAGAGCTAGTTGCATCCCAGTTGTAAATGGTAGTAGACTATAAATATGCTGCATGTTATGTTATGACATTGTCAGGGGGGAAATGTCCTGACTAGTAGTCTTGGGTTGAACTAGTGTCTCTTCAGTTCCAGCTGGGAGACAATAGGCTGACAGGGAAACCTGAAGTATTACACAACTGCAATGAGCTATACTCTTAAGCAAATGCAGTTTTGCATATTTCCAAGGGAATTTAATCTCCAGATGTTTTGGGGGTTTTTTTGAGGCAAGTAGTAAAATAATCTTGAGGAAAGAAACTGGTTTAATCACCTTATCACAGCTGGGTGTTAAACTCTTAGCTGTATATTCTGTGATTAATAGGTGATGAAGTTTCTCAAAGAGCAACTTTTATCAGATTGCGTCAACTCTTCCAACTGTTTCTTCCCATCACACACATCCTCTTGTGAGGCCCCACTGTGTGACCACCTGGTTTTCTGATGGATGAACTGTCGCTGTTTAGCTCTCACCGTTTTTATACTTTTCACTAGATACTGGCTAGATCCAGAATAAGTTCAATTCCTCACCTTTTCTCTTTGGTTGAGTTTCTCGGGGATTACACTGATGTGACTGACAACAGATCTTGACCAACTGTGGTAAAACTTTGATAAAGAGCCGTCAGGTTTCTTCTTTGATGAAGACTGTACCATGAGATTTCTATTATAACCTCCTTTGCTCTCTGCTGGAACTCTCTCTGTTAGAGTTCTTTATAGTAGAGGGATTTTGTTCTTTTTTTCTTTTTCCTTTCCTCCACTTCATGTTCTTCTGCAAAGCTCTTAAATCTTTCATAGCAGCATGTGAGAGGGAGACCTACTGGGCTATGAAGACCACCAGTCCTTTGCTATTTTGTAACCTTTCGTACAACAGAAAATATTAAAGAAAAACAAAATTAAGAGGTTTCAGTGGGAGGGTGAGACACTGTACTCTCAACGCTGTTTTTATTAGAAGCTGATTCAAATCAATAACAAAGCTATTTATAGTCCAGAAAGTCTGGACTCCTGTCTTCTTACCTTCAAAGGTACCTTAGCAGCACTCTGTTGCCGTAGAGCCAGACCAATGATCCTTGAAGATGGATGGTCTCTGCATGGTGGGAATCACAAGTTTATAGGATTAAGCACAGGCAGATTGGAGCTCAGCCTACAGTTCTTTAAGACCCTCATTTCAATTTATTTGTGCATGTAGAAAATAATGGCAGTTTCAGTTCATAGAGAATTTTTTTGAAAGGAATTCAGCCATGAGAGGCAGATTTTCTCACTTGATTTTTTGTCAGTGTGGTCATTTCTAAGGAATGGTATTTCTGATTATCAGTTCAAGAGTCTAGCTTCTTCCAGTATATCGATGTTTGTTACCTTGATCTTTCACATTAAATATGACTTCCTTTGCTTTTTTTTTTTTCTTTTTTGTCATTTAGTTAATACAGTTTTCTTCAGCCTCCAAAGCCACTTTCATCACTCAGCATGATGCGGGATGGGAACTGGCGAGATGGCTGCTACTGATGAAGGATGCCCATCAACGGTGGAAAATAAATAATGCGGCTTTCATTACCCAGCTGGCTGGGTAACAATGATTTGGAAAAGGAGGGTGGTACAGTATTATTTCCCCCAAGATTTTAATATGTAACCATCCGTAATGCAATGTCATTTTTAAAAAATGAACATCTTATCAAATACTAAATATTGCACTTAATCAGTTACCTGAACAGTTACATTGTTACCAGACTAACAATGGCAGTGCTGGCATTTGGAACTGAAAAAAGTATTATATATGTGCAAAGTACCAGAATGTTTCCTGGGAAAGAACTAGGAGGTAATTCTTTCGGGCAGCTTTGCTGTACTGAAATTCTAAGATAATTTATTCGGTGTAAAGGCATCATGCATTTTATTTTAAATTTGGGGGGACTTATGTATGTGCTTGAATTTTTTTTCTAGTGTTTCCAGTACATTTTATTTTGTATACTTAAGTTCATTTCAACTTGCCTGAACCTCGAACAACAGAGAGATAATTTAACTTTTCTGTGCCATAAATAATATTTTTGGGGTAACGTACTTTTTTAGCGCTAGGAACATATCTTACAAAATCGTACCATTGGCAATACAAAGCAGTATATTTATGTTGCAGAAGCACAAAAAAAAAAGTAGCATTCACTGGAAATTGCCATCCAGCTGGGTCAGCATGGTTTTGTTGGTCTTTCACCATTTGTTCAACTGTTAATTTGTTGTCATAGTGTTTTGTATTTAAAAATGGCAGCATAAGTCACATTGCACTTAAAAAGATACAGTGATCTCTAAAACTACAGTTGGTTTTCAGTACTTTATTACAAAGGATAAAATTGTAATGTTTTATTAACAGTTGCTTATGGAAAATGAGTTTTAATGCAAATAAATCTTTTTGATAGATCTTTTACAAAATCCAATTGCACTAATCAATGCTTTCTTATAATGGCATATGACTTAATATTTGATTACAACTGTGTATACTGCTGTTTTGGAATGTTTCAGAAATAAAGAATCTATTTCAGCAATAATGCTGTTCTTGAGTGTGCAGTGTAAAAATTGTGAGAATTTAGCAACTGACATGTAGTTCGCTTCTGAAGTTTCTATTACTTAGCATTTATAAAAATTATGCTGGATTTGTTGCAAATAGTAACTACGTTCATTTGAAAAATTCTGATTTTTTAAATTATGTTATAAAGACTATGCATAGAAGACAAATATGTATTATTTCGTAATCAATCTTATGATCTTAAGAATTTCTTTCAATTTAATGTTCAGATTCTGCAAGTGCAAATGTGACTTGCAGTGGGAAACAGGTGGTGTACCAGGTGGACCTTGCACCGTGGCTCTGAATTTGCTCTCGATTTTGTTCTCAATTTGCTCGAGGACCTGCTTTTCTTAAAGGCAAGCTAAAATAAAAAACAAAGGAGAAGCATTTAGTGGTGAGTAAAACCATTATACTGGGAAATGCTTGTATGGTAGTGCAGTAGTACCTCTGCACAGCATAACATTGTTTAACAGAGAATTCATTTTTCACACTTTAGTTCTTTTAATCCAGTTAAAATCCATTTTCTTCAGAAAAGAGCAGAACTATTGAAGAGAATATGAAGAAATAAAAATATTCCAACAAGGAAATTACCTCTACACAAGTAAGTATTTC
>NW_010254534.1:37763-87714 GCF_000690775.1 Eurypyga helias
AACTGTATTTGGAAGAAATTACTGCTGGTTGAAACGATCAGTCCTGTGTGGACAATCTGTTGTACTGAATGGTTTCTCTTGCTTAGGCTGATTATGGAGGGGGTGCAGAGCCAGCTCGGAGGGTGCTTTGCTATTTGCCTGTGACAAGGAGGGCTGTAAACCTCCCAAATTAAAAAGCTCTCCTGGCTTCTGGTGCTAGGGAAACAGCACGATCTTTTTCATACAAGGTAGCTGGAGATCAGTGGCAGGGATCAGTTTTTGGCCATACCACCCCTGGTCTGACCTGTCTCTTCACTCTGTTCCCCAGTGCTGGCTTTTTCTCCCTGTTCCTCCATTATCTGGGACACCACAGCCCCACATTATTCTGAGTTTTTGAAATAGGTGGCAACTGTTGGCGGTAATACTGAGTTGTACACTGGAGGGCAGTATATACTTTGAAAATGTTTTCTATTTAGTAGCTAAAGCTCTTCTATTTTTCCAGGCTCTTGTTTTGAACCCAGTGCATATGTTTCTTCACAGTGTTGTTTATGTATGAGGACAGCATGTTAAAGGAAGGTGCCCAACTGTTTGTGATTTGCGTTTTTAAATTTCACACTACAAAATCTATTGTGAACTGGAGAGCCAAGCATTTCAGATATAATCAACTGTTTAAGAAGATGCAGTTGCTTTTCCCTTTTTAATTGTCCTGTTCCCTTGCAATACATTCTTTCATCATGTCAGGATTTGGTAACCTTATAGCTTTGCTGTTTGAGTTGGTTTTGTCAAGTATCTGTCACACTGGATGCCATCAAACTTTAGGAGGAAACCTGTAGTGTGAGCAGCTTGATCTCTTTTCTACACTCATCAGAATCATCAGAATCGCTCGTTTCAAACATGGGCTGTGGTACTGCTGCTGTTTGCCTGTAGCTGAGGGAGCTGACTGTCTCCCCTGAGAGTAGCATCGACGAACCAGATTCTCCTTCACAGTGCCCAAAGTTTCATGTACTTCATAGTCTCACTGGAAGCAAAACGTGTGGAATACGCAACACAGAACCACTTCTGTCACACTCAGTTTTGAGAGGCAGAATCTCCTCCAGGGCAATGGGAAACAGCAAGACCATGCAGTTACCTTTAAAAATAAAGACTCAAATTTATTTTTCACAATGAAAGTTTTATTTTTAAGCATAAGGGAACATTTAAGAAGTCTCTTTGCTTGCTGCTTTGGTTCTTCTCTTTTGGTCCATGAATACAAATCCCATTCTTGTCTCTTTGTTGCTGCATCCCAAAAATCACCTACATTCTTTTGTCCAAATTGTCACCTTGGACTCAGCTCTTGAAGTGATGGTCGAGTCATGACTCTCAACTCTTTTCTTTAAGTTTTTTTCTCCTTCCTTTTTTGTTACTGCAGACTTTCAGTCCCATAACTTGGGCTCTGTCTTTGACTTGTCTACAACCTAATATTCTGGTTAAGTTAAAGTCCTGCATACTTTGTGTAATAAATTTAAGATACACATTTCCTTTTTCATCCCTACAGATAGTGCATTCATCCATGATCTCCTCACTGAAGTCATCTGTGGCCTTGCAGTGTCTTCAGCCCGTGAGATCTGTCCAAACTAAAACAATAAGATCATTTTCCTGTCTTCCTGTTTTGGCTATTTTGTGTGTCTTGCTACTGATTTCCTCCTCTCTGCGGAATACAGTTAAAAAGAGTTATAAGCTAGTTGTACTATTATACAGAGCCAGTGACACTACCTTATCCCACTACTAGTTTCTCACTGAGTGGAGTCCTGTACCCAAGTCCATGATTCCAGCCTTCACTACACCTGTTGCAAGCAAAGTACCTCCCAGCTGCCTTCCATGTTGTCCCTCACTGTGGGGGAATCTCCCATAAACATAAGCGACTCAATTTTTATTCACCCTCAAATCCTTCCTTAAAGGCTTTTTCTTTGGTGCAGTGCTAACAAAAGCAGTAATACAGTTAAACTGCCAGTCTTCTGACTGCTCTTGAGCCTGTTAATGAAAGATGCTTCATTATTTTTTCTTTCTCTGATTGCTGTTTTTTGCTGTACCTGAATCACAAGTTGTTGGAGGCACGGTCTCCTGTCTTCTCACTTTGTGTTTGTACAGCATGAAGTCCATGATCACAGGCCCAACATTACAATGCCTGTGTGCTAGCACAAATACCAAGAATTAGCATCTTCCTATGGAAAACACTATTTAAACATCCACTGTGAAGGATGGGTAAGGCTTCATAAATATAAATAATTGGGAAATAACACAATCTCTCTGTTAAAAAAAGATTTGTAGTGTTTAACTCTCAGGTGTGACTTACAATTCAGGAATTCTGAACAAAAAAGGAAATGACTAAGCCCAGATGACTTTCCCTGTCACTGCTGTGGTGAAAAGGGTATATCCTGGCTGGTCTGCTTTAAGTTTCCTTTTTTCCAGACCATCAGAGTCACATTTCATTTGCAATACCCCCTGCAGCCCATCTGCTCAGCCATCTCTTTCCTTTTGTCTGCACTTCCAACTCTTGCTCTCCCCAGATTCCAGCCTTTCTTGTGACCTCTGTCAGTGGTTACACATGCTCTTGTGGCTGGTGCCATTCCTGACTATCTGCCTGCAAATCCACCACTGTGGTGGGTTGACCCTGGCTGGAGGCCAGGTGCCCACCAGAGCTGCCCTGTCACTGCCCTCCTCAGCTGGGCAGGGGAGGGAAAATAGAAGGAAAGGTTGGTTGGTCGAGAAGAGAACAGGGAAGAATCACTCACCCATTACTGTCATGGGCAAAACAGACTCAACCTGAGGAAATCAGTTTAATTTGTTACTAATCAAATCAAAGTAGGGTAATGAGAAATAAGAACTTAATCCTAAAACACTATCCCCCCTGCCCCTGCTTTCATTCCTGGTGTTTCAGCTTAGCTACCCATTTTCTCTACCTTCCCCTGAGCAGCACAGGGGGATGGGGAAGCGGTGTTACGGTCAGTTCACCACTGTCTGTGCTGCTTCTTCCTTCTCACACTCTTCCCCTCAGCACCAGCCTCGGGTCCCTCCCATGGGAGACAGTTAACGAACTTCTCCAACATGAGTCCTTCGCACAGGCTGCAGTTCTTCACCAACTGCTCCAGCATGGGCCCCTCCCATGGGGTGCAGTCCCTCAGGAGCAGCCTGCTCCAGCCTGGGTCCCCAGCGGAGTCACAAGTCCTGCCTCCAAACCTGCTCCAGCCTGGGCTCCTCTCTCCATGGGGCCACAGCTCCTGCAAGAAGCATGCTGCAGTGTGGGCTTCCCATGGGGTCACAGCCTCCTTTTGGCATCTCCCTGCTCCAGCGTGGGGTCCTCCCCGGGCTGCAGGTGGGTCTCTGCTCCCCCGTGACCCTCCATGGCTGCAGGGCACAGCCGGCCTCACCACGGGCTGCCGGGGAATCTCTACTCAGGCGCCTGGAGCGCCTCTTCCCCCTCCTCTACTGACCTGGGTGTCTGCAGAGTTGTTCTCTCACATATTCTCCTCTGTCCTGCTGCGGTTGACCCTGTGCTGTGTTTTTTAGCCCAGCTCTTAAACACATTATCCCAGAGGCGCTACCACCATCGCTGATGGGCTCGTCCTTGGCCAGCAGAGGTTCTGTCCTGGAGCCGTCTGGCATTCCCTCTGTTGGAAACTGAGAAATCTTCTAGCAGCTTCTCACAGGAGGCATCCCTGTAGCCTCCCTCACTACCAAAACCTTGCCACACAGAGCCAATACACCTACCCAGCTATTCTGCTCACTCACCAGCTCAAAGAGCAGGTCATCAGTCTTTGGGACTTTCAGCTGTTGCCTGGCAAGGTAAGCAGTTGTACTTAATCCGAATTAATGACAATGGAAGGGAAGTTTAGGGCATTAAGAGAATATTAATAGGTCTGTCAGGGTGCTAATTAATGCCAGAGTTGGTGATCCTTCATCAGGGTTGAACATTACTCTCTGATCTGGCCAGACTGTCTATCAGTTCCAAGTGCAATTCAAGGGATTGGCTTTGACCTAAAGAGACCTGAGAGATTATCTTTCTACACGTCCACATCAACAATGCTTTTTGCAAATCAACTCATGGAAGGAAGGAAGGAAGAGATTAGATAGGTTCATTCTTGAAACCTTATTCCTCTTTTCTATAAGCCAAGCATTTATGTGGTTTTGGCATTACAAAACCCTTGCCCATAAACAAAACCAAACCAGTTCTTTGTTGTCTAAATGCTGATTTTGGCATAATCCTTATGGCCTATTCATGACTGCATGGCTGAAGGTTTGGCAATACCAAGCAGTTCATGTACCAGTGCAGCACTCATTGCAGTAGCATATTTTAAGCATCCTGAGCCCATAGGTGGAAAAGGGAGAGATGGAAGATCAGAAGTTCAGAAGTCTTGGTATGAAACCTTGGTATGCCATTTGCTGAACAGTAGCTCTGTACAAGTTTGAAATGCCATTATGTAATATTTTTGCATATCCCAGCACTTTTTGGTCATGACTAGTTCATGTGGCTCCCCAGTCTGAGAGCATGTGTAAATAAGTGCCAATTTTTCTGCATGTATGCCATACTATGCAGGATTTTTTAACAATCTGGGTATAGTAAGAGAAAGAACAGGGTATTATGAAAACTACTCTATGGTTTCTGTGTCAGATTTAACTCCTGCTTACTTTACCAGGGAAAATCTGGCCTCGACCATTCATGTAGAGACACATGCTTGTGGCTATCTTGTCTTGCACTGTCAGCACTGTAGTGCTGATACTGAGTGTCTCAGTATATTTTTGAGTGTGACCCTAACTTTAGCAGCTTTTATTCCTCAATAAAAGATCGGCTAGTGCAGTGATGTTTATGACTGCAAATAGATGACATAGTTGAGAAGATAATTTTTTTTCTGAGATTGATAAGTACAGTGACAAACAGCATACCTAGTTCTGGAGAAGTGAATGCTGCATTCTTACTTTGTTTTCTAAGGATGTGCTAAACATATTTCTTAATCAGTGCATTACCTGGAGTAGAGTATCAAATAACAGGCATAGGTACGAAAACAACTGGTCATCTTGTTTTCCATCTTGTCATGTGAAAAACGGGTAGACATATGGATTGGTCTCTCTGAATCATGTTAAGAAGTCTAGATGATGAACGGTGGTTGAACCTCAAATTTTCTGTAGAGAAATACTTAAAAAGTTATTAATCTCTTATTGACAATCCGTCTTGATGTTTTAGAGGTGGAGCAAAGCTTGGCATCCAACACAGTCAAAAAGCATGCACAACTCCCAGTTCAAGCTATCAAAATTGTGTGAAACTACAGGAAGATACACAAATAGACAACATCCACAGACCGTAAAGTGCCTCTTACTTGAAGAAAAACGTGACAAACACACAGAACAAAGGCAACTCTCACTGCCATTGCCCTCTCATTAGCTATTTGGTGATAGCCAAAATCTACCTTCTGCGCAGGTGCCAGAGGGCAGATGCCATTCCTTTGCTTCTAAGGTGGAGTGCTCAAAAGAGGCTAATTACTGGGGCAGAGTAATCGGAGACAATGATACTTAAATGTGTTGGTTTTGTTCTGTGAGCATAGCCAAAACATACTGTTTTGTCTTTTCAGACATGGTCTTTCTGCTCTGTACAGCTCTTTCCCTATGCTTATGCATTTAGTATCATGTTATTCTATGGTAACTATTTTTTGAGTTAAAAGAATGAAAATAATATTTCTTCTTTGTTCCTTTTGCTTCATTTACTCCTTGCCCCTGAGATTTCTTTTGTTCCCCTTGAAAACATAAAGTATTATTCCTTTTTCCTTGTGGCCAGACCTATAGAAAGAATGAGCCTGCATCCAAATTCCTAAACTGAGCTCTAGCAATCCAGCCAACCTTCATACTTGGCAGTCTGCACACAGATGTTACTAAACAACGTATATTACGTGTATCCAAGACTGAAGTTTTCAATAATGGAAGCACCAGAAAACATGATGTGGATGTCAACTACAATACACCTAAACTAGACTATTTAGAACCTTTTTTTTTTTCTGCAATATCAGAAAATAGAAAATATACCAATAATTTTCTACAACATTGCTTTTCAACCCTGCCTGCAGCAGGTTATAATAGCTACATTTTTGCATACCCCTGATAAGTGCTTTTTACTTTCTGATTATAAATTTCACTAAGCCAATAAAAAGTGTTGAATTCATTTTTAGCAAAATGTTTAGTGGCTACTGACCTCTTTAGGAGACTTACACTTTTTCTAAAAGTGAGGTATTCCGATGCCATCATCAGGGTATAATCCATTTTCTTTATATAATGTTGATAACATTTCCTTTAAAATGTAAATAATTGAAGTAAAAGTTCAGGAATTCAGATTAAAAAAACAATTTAGAAAAAAAATTTTTTTAAGCCAAAGAAAATAATGAAAATGTGTTTTGGTTTAATACATGTTTTTCTAGGCGGTCATTAACTATACTGAAATATGCAACTCTGATTATGTATACATATACAACAGGAAGGATTTTTCTGTATATGAGAGAAGGAAAAAAGCTTCAGACAAAATGGTGTTGCTGTATCGAAGGCTTGCTATTCACTGGATGAGAATTCACATTAAATAACCTACTTCTGCCTCCAAAAAAAGCAACACTTCTAGCACCTGATCTTTTCAATCAAAGTGAAATGGCATGGATGATGTACATCGGGCCCTATTCCCCTTCATTTACAGATGCAGCTACTTGGGTGGGGCAGATGGGCTCGACTCCTTTCATGTATGCTCTCATCTGGTTGCTGTAAGTGTAGTCTGGTAAGAGAAGTTATGCTGAGTGTTAGTGTACCTTATCTTGCTTCTCAAGATACCTTATTACTTTGGATACAGCTTCATGCAGATGGAGATCCGCGGTTGGGTAGGAGAGTGTGCATCCGCCTGACCGAGTCCAGTACTATCGGCCTGGTAGCTGATAACAAATCTGTGGCTTTCTTATCCATCCCTACGGTTTGTAAACAAACTACTGAGTGATGCTCTTTGATGAAGAGCCAAATGTAATTATACACAGTCTGATAATATGGGCAGGTTTTTCTGACGCACTGAATGCCTGCAGCTCCCATTGCATCCAGCTCCAATGGTATGGCCGTTACCACCTCTGAAATTAGAAGCTGGGCAAATTTAATCTTCCTAATATTGTCTTACTCCGTTTAAAACGAGGTTTCTTTATTGTATTTTTACAGGGCAATATCTTCAAGTCCATTTCAGAAAGGAGTTTATACAATGGCATTGAGTGAAAATGGCTTGGAATAAAATTCACTGTCTGGTCAGTGAATTTTGGATATTCTGTATTTTTGTGGAATTCCAAACTCAGCGCACAGAACATTCTGTTAAAAATAACGATTTAAATTGTTTTGCATTGTCTATGGCACATTTTCCAAAGGAAACAGGAAGAGAAGTGCTATTTCTTTGACAAGCTATTCCAGACAATTGGAGTGATAGTTTTCCCTGGCACCCAGATGTTTTATACAGAACTGAGTGAAAATGCCAATATTCATTAAAAAATCTCAGGTATTCACAAAGGTCCCAGTTAACTATATAATGCAGCATGGCAAAAACTACACCCAAGGGGCATTTACATAATGGACGACTCCATGGTGGTAAGTCTTAACACTATTCCCAAGAGTAGGCTTACCGCCTCCCTGTAGGCTAAACCCACAGTTTGCTTTAGAAATTCATGTCTTGTTTCAAAATATAAATCACAGGTGCTTGTTGGGTTTACATAAACACAAGCATACTTCCAAGAAAGAAATGGGAGATGTGGAAATATTGGAGCATCTCGGCAGTGTTTTGGAATATGGACTGCTGGGAAGAGCTTTGTTTCCTTCTGCAGCATTTTGCAGCCTCACTCAATATCCTGTCTATTTTATATCCTCACTGTGAACAATATATGATAAGATGAAAGGCAATTTACGTAAAAGCGGGTTCATCTCCTTGAAGAGAACCTATAAAGTAGTCTCTTGTATACTTCTTTAATCCTTTGTGAAGCAGTAAACTGCAGTTTCGCACTCAGTTTTGAAACTTTTCCTAAGTTCCCCAGAGCTGATAAGTTTGTTGTGAAATAGCAAGGGGTTTTTTCCCTTCCTCTGGGAGAATAAAAAATACAGGAAAAACTGTCTCATGGCATGTGTTAGCCTTCTGACAAAAGCAGTGAAAATGAATGCATTTTATGAAAACTGCAGTACCACCAGAAAACCTGCCTTACATACCCACACTGTGTAACAGGATTAAGTGTTTATGCTATGGAGTGTCTGTGGGCTGAAAGTAAGTTGGGCTTTATGCAAGAAAACCAAAAATCATTGTCCGAAGTAGCTGGCAGTGTAGGTGAGTGCATTGATTGAGCTGTTTGTGCACCTCGTCCTATGATCAAAGCTCTTCCAACCGCAAGAGAATAGCAGAACCGATTCTGAGACAGGAGCAAGTAATCAGGACAGTAGATTGGAAATCAAAAACCATGGGTTGCTTTCCCCAAACATCTTCTTTAGAGCTGATCGTTTCTTATGTTCTTTCCTAATTGAATCTCTGCTTAAACAGTCCTTGTTTTAATGAACTTAGCATATACTCACAGAGCCTAGCATAATGTATCATAGCACCATAGAATGGTTTGGGTTGGAAGGGACCTTAAAGATCATCTAGTTCCAACCCCCCTGCCATGGGCAGGGACACCTTCCTAGAACTTTCTAATTCAAATCTGAAAAAAAATTCCTGTACCGATATATACTGTGGAGTTGGTATTATTTTGTGTTATCGATGCATGTAGTTAATGAATAGAGGCTTTGTAGCAAATTTACAGCTTATTAAGTTTTGTTGTTTTTCTGTAGGCTGATGAAGGTTTTGTATCTTCATGGCATGGAACAAAATAGGTCAAACAAAAGTGGAAGGAAAGGGAAGAAAGAGAATCAAAAATAAAGCTATTTGATGGAAATAGTACTAGTTTGAAGACAAAGAGGCTTCCTAGTAGGTACTGATCTGTCATGTGCACCAGCAGTCTGTGTTCTCCTCACTAGCTTCAAATCCCAGCACAAGAAAGGGTGTTTAAAGCAACCCTTCTGTTTGTTCTGTCCCTCTTCCAGGCCCTTTATGTTTTTATGTTGTTGGGTTAAGTGCATGTTTCTGAGTAAATATGGCTTTTTGATGTTTTGTACCAACTTCATAGCTGTCAAAGTAGTTTTGTACATGAAGAAAAGTCAAAATTTTCCCTATCACTATTCCCTGAACAGTGAGAATGATGGGGCAGAAATTTGTTTTGCTGTTGGGGTTTTTCACCTCACAAGCCATATTTTGGTCTGGCTTAGCTTTTTCATTTTGTTATTTTAAAATCTAATAGAAAAGTGACAACTGTGAGACAGTTTATTGGCCCTATGCTGTTTCTTTTGAGCTGTAAACAGAGAGATATCTTAAAAGATCTCTAGAGACCTTAAAAGCACCATAAATGGCACTATATATATCATTATCTCACACATACTGATTCTTATCCTGAAGGACAGTGGACTTTCCTGGGATGTTCCAGAGACAAGATGATGTAGGTATGACCAGAATTCCAGTAGCAGATAATTTTTGTCTAGAATGAGGAAAAATTAGTGTCCTTCAGTGTCCAGTCTTACATGTACCAGCTGCTAATACAGCTGTTAAGACTGAGGGGAAGAGAGAGCATATTAGAAAACAGAGAACTGTGGTTCATCTGTATTTATTATTACATTACATTATATTTAGGTGTTTCACAAGTGTAATGGTGAGCCAGAGCATCTGGGGAAGGACATTTAATGTTTTAATGGTATATATTGGCTGTGCATTAACTTTCCTTTCCATCACAAACCAAACACTTTAGTATTTTTGTGTGTGGTCTTGTGATGGCTGTAAATAAAATCAGTGTTCTGTTTTCTGTTGTTCAGTGCAGTGTTAATGCAGAATCATGGCTGTTCTGCTGCTGCTGTGCACGTGGCATTGGTAAAGAGGTAAAACTGGATGTAATCAAGAACAAGTCCCTGCCTTAAAGAGCTTAAGAGTCTGAAAAGCAATGAAAAAAATAACAATACTAAACCAAACAAACTGTGTGTACTTTTGCAGAGAAGTTCAGATATGGTTTAAATTGTATGTACTTGAAAGGTAAATGTCTCTGGCAACTTTCTTTGGCACCCTTGTTTTTTGGATTTACCACAGAATCTGGTCTTGAAGTATTAGTTCTGAGAACAAGGACTGTGAGAGTCTGCAACCACACGACTGTGGTCATCCCTGAGCTGGGGTTGACCCCTTAAAAGGGGAAGAAAGTGATAACATCTATGACGACTTGAAAAACAGTGAAGGAAAAGGAATATGATGCTCTTATTTGATGTTTTAAAATCTTGTGATTTTTTTTTTTTCCCCCTAGCGTGTGAACTTCTGTTCTGCCAGGGCTCTTAACCACTTCTAAGCAGTTCCAACCAGGAAGCTTCTGTTCATCGTCTGAATTTGCATCTGGAGAGGCTGCATGAGCAGAGATTAAGTCTAACCCTGTTGAAAACCCATAAAAGAAAAACTCTCCGTGAAGGAGTGTAGGGGCAGATCTGATAGTGGAAGTGGGTGTCTATATATGGTACAAAATGCAGTGCCTACCTTTGATGTTCCCATCTACCTAGGAGATAGTCCAAAATCCTAAGTAAAATAAGGAAGCATCCTAATTGGTAAGGGAGAGAGAAACATCTCAGAGGAGTGCTTCCATTAGGGCGAACTAATAAAAAATGCTAATTAAATCCTTCCCCTTTTCTAGAGTGTAGGTGCTTGAATTAAGCCTGAAACAGAGATGACTCTGCTCACTCGGGATTCGCAACCACAAATCCTCTAATGAGGTTTGACACCCACATATGTTCTTTGAAGCGATGTTTACGCTGCTAATTAAAAAGGGGCCATGAGCCAATCCCTCACCCCAGAGCCAAATGGCACAAATTGGATCATGGCTATGCAGCTGAAGGGCAGCTCCCTCTGGAGCAAAATTTACCTTGGAGAGAGTTACCTGCAGCAGTCCAAAAAGGAGCCGGGGTGTGAAGTAGCATTTAAATACTGTGGGTGACTTGTGGGCGACTTGTGGGCTTGCTGCTTAACCTGAATTCCTGGCTCTCTTATTTAGCAGTAAAGATGTGCCTTGTAAGAACTGGGCAGGACCATCAGCCTTAAAAGATAGCCTCCAAGATAGCAGCCCTCTATACAGCTGCTGGTGGTCATAATGCTTCCCGAAGAAGCGGTAGGCCTGGTTTCTAGGATGTCACAGCTCGTGTCCTGAAGGATTGCCTCTGCCACGAGGTTCCCTCAACCTCTCCGATTAAACTAGACAGAAAAGACTACCGGAAGCTTTAAGAAGACAAGTTGTAGTATAACTTTGCATACTAGGGGTTAAGGGAAAGGAAGCACTGTGTTGGTTTTGTTTTGTTTTATTTGTTTGTTTATTTTCTCCTGGGACTAGTCCTGAGCTTTAGATTAAATGGTTTTTAGCTACAGTAGTTGCCATCTAATTTAAATGCCTAACAGTTCCTTTTGTTGGCTCTATTTCAGAAAAACAAGCTTGGAAAAATCACTTCACCAAATAACGCTACTGTAAAACAGTCACGACAAATGTAGATACAAGATGTAGATACAGGTTGTGTATATCATCACAGAAAGGATCATGTTCTGCAGGAGGATCTCAAAAGCATCTGTTGTAATAGCCTTTTTGACTGCTACTTTCCTGGAAGTGGCTGCAGCTGTTAGATGTACTCATGTACTACTGCATGTAGTAAACCTTTATGCAGATGTTAGTAACTAACATCAGCAGACAGAACCTGTGGTTTCTGTCTGGGTTTTTTTTCTGGACACAGCTAAGTTATAAGTGTTCTTCCAAAATGTGACCAGAAGAGGGAAGATCACGGAAGGAAAAAATTAGCAGTGTTAAACCCTGGTATTAATTGCCTCAGTGTTTTGTTGCTATACTTAAAGCCACATGCCAAATGAACATATTCCTTTCTATTGCTCGGCAGATGAAAATTGGAATGTAATAGCCAAAGGCAAATACATGAATCTACAAATATTTTGCAAATATTTTTACAGAGTACTTCTTTTAAAAGGTTGTACACAGTTTTCAGAGGCTTTCAGTGTGCAATGGTTTTGAAAATTTTTCAGAAAAAAAAAAATGTTGGCCGTTTCTTTGCCCTGGATGAAATTGGGGAGCATTTAACTGCATAAAATGATGCAGACACACCTCTGGATCAAAATCAGTGCTGATCACCACCTTGTCATCTAGTCTCTGTTTTGAACAGAGTTGTGTTTCAGCCAAAATACCAGTTAGATATTTCAATAGCCAGAATAATAATGGAACTGAAAAGGTTTTCTTTTTGTCCTCCGTGGTTCTGGCACCACCAGCAGCAGGCACTTTTAGGGCATCAGGAAATGTTCGGTTTCTGAAAACTAGATGTTTCACAAGTAGAACGATATGGAGTGAATGTTACAGCCTAAAATGGTGTGTTGCACAATATCATACCTTGTTTTTTACGGAATTCCTATTAGAATTCAATAAATAGAAACTGTATCTACATTATTCACCATCCTAGAGCCTCCAGTGTCTGGGCTGTCTTTCATAACCAGCTCAGTTTTCCTCCTGGGCAGGACTTTACATACCGCACAACTCACTGGAGTGACAATTACAGAAGTGGTTGTGGAAGGGCATCTGCCACAGTAGAGTTCTCCTGTTCACCTGATAGATTTTAATATGGATTTAAGCTTGTTTAAAGCCTGAATACTACTTTGCTTTTGTTTGCTTGCTTTTGTTTGTTTTGCTAACTAGATTCCATGCTGATTAAAATCTTTCCTGTTTTCCGCAGGTTTGCCCACTTACCTCACCATTGAACTCTGTGTTTAGCTGAAACTCTGGGAAGCCATTTAATCAAGATCTGAAGTGCTCAGGAGAGATAAAGGTATAAAAGTACTTCCCTGATAAAGTTTTCTTTTGCTACTAGCTTTTCCCACTAGTAAACATATGGACCTTGTTTGTTACTTCGGTAATGTAGAAGTCATTGACCACCATCCTGATCATTTAGGAAAAATAGTTCAGGGAGTTTACTATCTCATATTAGTAATAACGATGATTTAATACAAATCCTCAGGTTTTCCAAGAAAGGTAGCAGGCAGAAGTTTGGAAATTGACTGCAAATGCCAGTCACCAAGAAGGTGAAGAAAATGGTTGTCCAGCTTGATACATTTAATGAGATTTTCTGTGTCAAGAACTGGTAAACCAGGAGCATCATGAGTTGCTCTGAGTTTGTCATATGGCATGTGCTAGCATCATCAAACATTCTTTGCAGTATTAAACTTCCGTAGTTCAAACCATTTCATCAGATGCCCGCAAACTAGATTTGCCAGTGACACAGGAAACTACCCTGAGGATATGTTTTTGAACATTTATTCAAAACGTAGTTTGAATGCCGTTTCAGCTTTCGTTCTTAGATATTGGCAGAAACATTATTGCTTTTGAGATAGATGAGCAAGGCTCTTTAATCAGTCCAGATGCCAAGGAAATGAACGCTGTGAAAATACAGTTGCACAAATAGTTTAGAGAGCTTGTACACTGTGAAATGAACATTGAATAGATATTGTTTCACTGCACACAGGGGACACGAAGTTCTGCTTCGAATCCTCAGAAACAGCCCTACCTATCTGATTCTTTTAATAATAACTGGTTGGAAATCGAACTAAAAATGCTCTTAAACAACACTTGTATCACTCCTATTCAGGAAAGCATGAAAATAGATGCCTAACATTAATTACGATGTATATTTAACTTAATTACATTCTCCAGATTGGCTGTTCTGAATCTGAAGAGCCAAAGAGCTCATGTTGATTTCGAGTTCTCAAATGTTTTTAAAACTGAAACTTCTTAAAAACTGAGGATTATTACTGAGATACTTCCAGTTAGTTTAGCAGGCTTCAATGAAGCTGCTGTTCTGGGGAAGTCGTTCTGAATATCTTAGTCATGCTGAAATAAAATTTCCTTTTCTAAGACGTAACAGAGACTGTGTTGAGATATATTGTTTTCTATGTTTTCATGTCGCAGAGAAGCAAATACCCATGCTGTGAGAGACCCTCAGAGTGCTTTATTAACAGTGATTAGTTAAGCTTTTTAGCAGCCATTGAAGGGAGAACAGTGGCGGTCCTTGCCATTTCACAAAAGAGGTCAGAGGTACAGATGGTAATGTCTAAGTCTTATGCAAGTCTCATGACTTTCGGTCTTGTGCCAAGTGCTCTGCCTTCTGGAAAAGCTGCATTCACATCAGAGGTCACCATCAAACAGTCACACGCTGTCTACCTGTGAGCCTCTGTGTAAATCAAAAACCAGTGCTCAAGAAAGGTTCAGCCGTCCCTGGCATGCATGCTGTACTGCCGTACGGCTTTGTCAGCAAAAAAAATTTTCCTAGCAGTCCCAAATTTTCTTTTGCAAACATTAGTTTGCCTACTCACATGCTGGTTTTGAGCTATGAAAGTGAGTTTTGGAGTGGAAGTGCTACAACAGTGTGTAACTCCATTACAGTAATGGAAAAAAGGATGTCAGGAGCAGCTCCTATGGATTCTGTGTATGTGAATGCATGTGGCTCTATATCTTCATTCCCCTTGGTGGCAAGATTGTAGATTTATACAAACTAGGTCCTCATAATCATGCAAAGATCAGAAATGCTGTAGCACCTCCGTGTTGTTTTTCTTAGACCAGCTCCACTTCGTGCAGTGTATGTTGCTCATTACGTGACAAGAAGAAGATGCATCACTGTTCATGTACAGCCCAGCACGGCAGGGTCTTTTTTGTTCCTATTTACTCTTACTGAGCACAGAAAAAACTCCCAAATGTGTTTATCTAAAATACTGAAATATCTTCCTTCCCCCTCCCCCCACCCCCCCGATGGACATATATAAAAAGATAAGTTCTCAAACCCTTGTAAAACTCAAAACTGTAAACAAAACTCTTCTTTTACTTGAATGTCAAGAGGTTTGAGCTTATCTTTTTATGCTGTGAGTTAGAGAAACTAGATTTCAAAATAATTACAGAAAATGTACCACAAAATAAGATTTATATACTCCCAACATATGACCAGGCCACCTACAATCTTCTTGTTCATTTTATGGAACCGGTTTCTAAGAATAAACTTCTGGACCAAAAGCAGATTGTTGTTTTTGGAAAGAAAAAAATTATTGGCATAAGTAATTTCTTTTAAGTACCAGAACCTGGCTATTCAATGAATCACCATTCCAGATTTTAAGTGCATTTTGAAAGAAAGAGCAAGACTTTGCAAGTTATCTTTTCACGGCTCAAGGGGAAAGCTCCCTCCCTTCCTTTCACACCAGCTATTCTTGACTGCTAAATTGTCTTCCTGCTTCCTCCCTCTTAGATTTTGTGTTTAAAGCTGCAGAAAGTTAAGATAAACAGGAGTTGTCACACTAACATATGACTCAGTAATATTGCAGAGCTTTGTTGGGTTTGAGGTTTTTTTTTTTAACTAGGACTACTAGTGCTGCACAGGGTAATTGTTTTTATTAAAAAATATACGCAGATGTCCGTGAACGCTTTAATTAGAATTAATTTGCTCATAAGAGACCTTTACAGTCTTACTCTTTAAGTAGATGGCTGTCATAATTTACAGTTAGAGAAGCTATACATGACTCTCATATTTCATTACCTTCCTTATAACTTACATTTATGTGGTCTTCCAAATGATCCAAAAGCTGATTTATATATGCATGTATGCTACCGCAGAAGAGTGAGCAGTCTGTTGTTGGCAAACTATAAAAGAAAAAAGGCCTAGTTTTATGATCCATGTCCCAGGATCTCAAATGTCCACTCAGAATAAACAGGAACTTTTAAAGCTTTGTGCATGACACACACTCCCCAGAGCACTGGTAAACTGCACTGCATTTTGTTTGCCCAGAGGATGGGAGGGAGCGTAAACACGCACAAGTTTGAAAGTTTTGATTCTGAGATAATAGGATACTTTACCACCTAACTTTGAAAATATACGTATCTCCTTCCTCTTTGGATACGTAAACTCCTAGTGTAAGGAAAATAAAAGCTACAGGGTTTGTAGGGCTGTGGTGTTCCCACAACCTCAATGTTTCTGCAAATGGTGAAATCTGCCTCAGTGTATGTCTGCAGATGTTTTATAGTGAAATAAATCACATTTCCTTTAGGACAGGGAGTAGCTTGTCAAACATCTGAGCAGAATTAACTGTATTGTTCCCAAAATAATATATACCCAAATGGTACCAAATCGGCTATAATGAAGGACATTTAGTCCTGAGCAGTAATAACCAAAATAACCATCTTTTAGGGTACCTAACAAATGCTTTTTAATAGTGAATGCCACCAAGAAGCACCCAAAAGCAGAAACACTGTGGTGTGTGCTTCCTTCTTTCCAGTTTGAGGAGCACTCCTATCAAAGGTATGGGAAAAGTGATTCACCTTGTTCTATTATTTTTTTAATCTTTAATAAAGCTTGTCTGCCCTTCTCTCAACTCAGTGTTTTAGAGACTGTTTTCTTTACTACGTTAAAGGGAACTTATTTTTTAATTCCAACTGTCTATTTCCCATTCAGTGGCTATCACAAAGGGTTTTTCAGTGACCCTAGGACTGTTTGGGTACAAGTTCTCTTACATCCTCACATTTTTGCTTTACTCCAAAACACTCCGCTAGTGCATTCAGTGCGCTTTCTTCCCTATCTTTAAGAAAGAGATTTACTTGGAAAATGTCTAGTGTGTTCCTCTTTTCTTCTTAATTGCACTTTTCTTTCCTCTTGTCTTGTGCAGGTGACTTAGATTTGGAGTACCTGAGCACCAGCACAGCTCTCTAGCTCTTCTGGAGCTGGAGAGAAGTTGTGGCATGGTGCAGCAAAGAGGAGTGTAGGTGCCTGTGGCAGGCCTGTGCTCCCCTTTCCGTAACTCTGGCTCCATTGCTACCCCATGCAGTGGGGCTGCTTCCACTGTCTCCCTTTCCACAGCCTCCTGCATGAACATGAAATAATTTAATGCAAAACCTGTTGCAAATTATTCTAAAACTCAGGTAACATTTCATGTCCCTGTTCTTGTTGCATCCCTTCCTGACAGGCATTTCTCTGTAATGACTACTGAATTCCAGGTTAAGGAAATCTATATTCAGGTGTAATCCTTAATTCAGGTATGGCTGAGTGTGTTGCTTGCTGTTTGAGGAAGACAACCCAGTAAGCTGGAAAGGGTTCTTTAAATTAAATGGTTATTATACACATTGGCTTACTAAGGGTTTTATTTGGTCTCATTTGCCATTGAAAGACTAAAACATTGGTAAGTTGTTGTGGAAATGTTTTTGGGTTTTTTGCCTCAGGTCTAATGTCTCGCCCATAAAATCAAAGGAGATACTCTCTTTTCAAGGGGATTAGCAGTTTGTTTAATTTTGGAGCAATGATCTAGCCACAGCAATGCCTTTTTTTTTGTTGTTGTTCTGTTGGGCTTTGGCACTGGAAAGCTCTCTCAGTGGGGATGTGCTGAAAAGACCACCTGGGAAATTCAGCTAAAGCAAAATGCAGTCACTTGGTTTGCTGAACAGGAATTCTGTAAAGGAGGACGTAATGCTTGGCTGAAGCTCACAGCTCTGCTTAGCTGCAATTCAAGTTTCATTGCTGGTGAAGAAGAGAGTGGGTTCCAAGAATGTCCTTGGGAATCTGGGTCATCCTTTGGATCGCCTGTTGCCTGTTCTCGGTGGGTACTGTTCAAAATGCTTGAACTGCTGTACCTGTTCTCAGCCCAGGATTTGGGCTAGGGGAACTCACTGATGGGTCAGGGTCCTGTGCTTGTGATAGTAACATGAAGGACTCAGAGGACCTACAGTACTGCAGAAGACCTACAGAAGTCTGCAGTACCATAATGGATTATTTTTGGTTTAATGCAAGCAGTGTGTTCTGCATTTACAATGCCTTCTATATACGCTGTTGGATGTGGGTAGCCTAGAGTTTACAATACTTACACAGGAAGATAGGAAATTCATTGATGGAGATAACTTAGTGCTCACTGTCATTGCTTCCATGTCTTCCAAACTTTCTTGAGTAATATTTAGTTTTATTAGTTTTAAGTATTTTATATGAAACAGCAGCTAAATTATGCAAAGCAAACCCAAAAGCCAACAAAGACAGTTGGTGAAATTTAGATTTAAATCACAGAGGGTAGAAAAGAAAACCCTTCCAGCTTTGCGAAGGCAGCTTTTTTGTGCATGAGTGCTGATACAGTGAGCAAACTGCAACAGCACTGAAAAAAACTAGACCCTTAGTTTAAATACAGTGCAGGTTTTTGCATCTGTAGTCTCGGCCTTTTCAGTTCTCCAGACCAGGTGTGAATCTTTGCCTCAGTGGTTTGACCTAAATCTGTCAAGATGATCAGCTTGCTGGTGGAAATGCAAACTAGTTTTAGCAGTTGCCAGCAGTAACATCTGACTGCACTAGGGCACAGACTGCCCAGTCAATATGAGAAGGTGTTTCCAGCAGCATATCTTGCTGCATTAAAATGAAATTTGCTTATGGGATATAGTTCAAATACAAAAAGGGCCTTTCTCTTTTGCTTGCTTTCTAATGTTTGCCTACTGTATATATCTGCTCCTACACTGCTTTCATGAATTCACAGTTCAGCCCCATTAAAACCCTAAAACATGACAAACAAGTAATAAAACAGGAAAGGTAGTTCGGGTGTTTGTTGTATTAATTTAAAGGGTGAGAAAAACGGGCAAGTGGAGCAACTGCTAGGGAACAACCATGTCATACACGCTGCTTGCTCCTGCTGGGTCCACTGCTTTCCCCAGTCCTTACAAGTGGGTCGATGATTCTCTGTCATCTGTTCTTCACTGTTTCTGAAATAAAACAAACAAACAAACTTCTTGCCAAAATAGAATTTCTAAAGAATTTTTTAAGCTGATTTTAGCCATCCAAGAGTCATGTATCTCCTCCAAGGTACTGGTACAGGATTTCCCTATATTCAATGAAGAAAGTTAAGTTTCTCTTTGGAACATCTTTCTCTTTTACTGAGACCTTTATTCAGAGCAGATTCCCTGCGTAAGTATCAGTGTCTCTCTCCATTCAAGCAAAGAATACCTAGGCAACTAAATTGGGTAGAGAGGAGTCCTGCCCCCAGTCTAACAGCATATACCTGTCATTTCCTAGAGCATCTGGGGTGGTTGCAAAAGCTGTTATCCATGCTTTTGAGATTGCTGCCAGCAGAGCATTAGCTTTTATATTAAGTGAATTAAAAGACTCTTTTGTTTGGAAAAGTAAAGTATATTTCCTCCAGATGCTGCTTGTGTTCCTGGTGACAACTACGGGAGGTGGTTTTATACATTTAAAATACATGATTCGATGTCATTTCATATGTGCCCATGGACAGCTTTGGAAAGACTTAAGTGGCACTGGAATATGCACTTTCTCTGCCTTCTCTGTACACCTACTCACATATAATATTTATACTGCTTGTATCGTAAACATTTTATGTCTGAAGCACCACGATTGCTGAGTTAGTCCAGGCAGCTGGAAGCAAATATGATGGACTGTAGCTAAGCAAGTACCAACTGGAATTTGTGCAGAAATAAGGTGCTGATAGGCAACAGGGGAGGCACCCATCATACTAATTAAGTAGCAGTAAGACATATCTCCTTAGTTTTTTAATTAATCATGTTCTGGGTTTCAATGCTCGGCCAAATTATGATTCTTATCCTTAAATGTCAATTTGTCATTACTTACTGCTGTTCCTCTCCACTACACAAGTGTGCTCCTTGGTTTCTGCTCACAAATTGTTTCCTTCTGACTCCTGGAGTTGTATGTACCACTTTTTTACCCAGCAGTTAAAGTCACTCCCACTTCATACATTCCTAAACAGATATGAATGGGGCGTGTCTTATGTTGATGTGTAGTGGCTTCACAAAGTAAGAGTTATGTACAAGAAGCAGTACTCTCTTAACAGATAACACAGAAGAAAATCAGGTTGTCTATCTTTTGTTCTTAGTAGAAAAAAAAGTTTTCTGGGAATTGTGTTTTCATCTTTAGCAGAATTCAGTACACAAAAAATATAAATTTTCTAATCTATTTCAGATTTTGTAAGAGGGAGAGCCAGACAATAAAGAGGTCTAAATTTTATATTGAAGTTAGTAATACTCCTAGGAAATTATGCAAGATTTAATTTTCTGGGTTTTAGAGAGAGAGTTTTAAAAAATATTTTAAGATATTATCTCAAAATTCAAGGCTTGACATTAGTCACACTAGCTACCTCAGCCTGACAGCAGTACAACAGCTTTGTTTTTACTAGAATATATGCAAAATAAATAAAGGTACAACCACAAGAGTTTTCTGGCTTTAATGTGACCATTTTACTTTATGTTAAAAGTATAATTTTTTTTTAATGTATTCCCAAGAAGGTCAGGCACCTAACTATAGTGTCTAAAATATTAATGACATCTACTTATGTAGTCAATAGAGGGAAGTACGTATCAGGAAGGTAATTCAGCCTTTCTGAAATGCTCAGTTCTCTCCATTGACTACAGATAAACATCAGATATTTACATTCCTGCCTCAGTTTCCTCACCTAGGTATTAATAACTAGGGGTGATGAATCTTGGTTCTATTATTCTACATTCAGATTTTATGTTAAGTGACGGGTTCTGACAAAGTGCTGGATCTAATGTGGGCAAAGCATGCCCAGATAAGAAAATGTAAAGTGTTGCAGCTATCATATGCTTTGAAAACTTGGAGAATTCAAGGCAGCCTATAGCAGATAAGACTTGGGAAAGAGAACTTGCATAAACACTTCACGTTATCTGTAATTTTGCTACAGATGAAAGAGCCATTGATTAAATGACTCTGAGAAAACAGAATCATCTTTAGGAAGCAGAGAAACAAAATCAAGACAAAGTCTCTATCAAAAAATAGCTCCAGGGTGTGAGGATGGCCCTTGAAATTTGACTTGAAGTAATGAAAAACAACAGATTTTCCAGAATGGTAGGGGAGAATGAGAAAAGACAATGCTAGAATTTTAACTCTTTTTGAGACAACTAGCTATAGAAAATGGAAACTCTTGCCATGTATTTTAAAGCAAATTCAAAATTTTAATCTGAAAAAGGTGTCAAGATATTAAAGGAAGGTCCAACATCAACTTTCCTGGGGATTAACACAAGATATTAATTATCAGATGAAAGATTGATTTTTGCTATGATTTTTTACACTATGATATTTACTGTGAAACACACATTTTTCCATCCCTCTTACCTTGATTTAAATGCTGCTTTTCCATAAAGGTTAAAAAGCCTGTAGCTGCTTTCAGCATATGTAAATATACATGATCTCCCCGTCCTTGTTAACCTCTCCTTTCCGACATAACACACCACAAAACCACTCTTGTTGAGAACAAGTTCCTTACATGGCTGTGTGAGTTCCTTGCTGCATTTCTATTTTGAAATTCCCTATGGCTGATGTAATTTCTTGTTGTTCGGTGGGTTTGGAGTTTTTATTTCAAGTATGTTTTAACATTCATTCTCCAGAGCTCTTCTGAAATATATATTTTTCATTGTTAGACTTGAGGGTTGGAAACTGGCCCAAGAGTGAGTTCATTGGGGTGAGGTTGTACCTGGAGAGTACCTGCACCAGTCATTCTGTAAGCCCAAGGAAAACATGATGGGCAAACAGCAATACAGGGGCTTTTGTATGAGTAGGTAATCCATGGATATTGACACATGGAAACACTGAAATGTAGCTAGAAAATTATAAGCTTGGTATTCAGAACAGTCCTCTCTCCAGTACAGGAGGCAGAGATAGGAAATACAATGGTACTTTCCTTGTTTTCCTTTCAAGGAGATACACTTCATGCACCTTCAAGAAAAGGTATCTGTCTCTGGATCCACACAAAGACTGGGGTGAACATTACTGGTCTAGCTCCATTTTAGGAGAGGAGAAGTTCATCATCCAGCTGCTGTTGAGTCACCACCACCCTTACACAAATCATCTGCAGTGGGTTCCTTCTGCTCAGTTTTGATACCTGAGCTACCAGTTACCCTTTCTCTATACTCAGTAAAGAGAAATAGGTACTTCTGTGCTACTGTTTGTCTCATCTAAAGGTTGGCATGTAGGAAGGAATTCGGTTGTCTAAGCATAGTTGCCTGTTGCCAAAGTGTGTGGAGCTGTCCACATGAGACTGTTAGATAAAGTACAGGACTTGTGGGAGGCCTGTCTTCTTCACTAAAGGAAGGCAGGAGGCCCAGCATGATGCCCTGTTATATTTAAGCTACTGAATGGAATCCTAAATTCTCAAGTTTTCACCATGTAAGCCATTTAGGAGTGGGATTTAGTACCAGACTGTAGATGCCTGAATGTAATGCTTGCAAATGAACCTCATGTCTAAGACCCCCATACTAATCAAAGCACATTTGATCACTACTGTCTGTGGTGTCTGGATAGCTAGGATGTCATTTAACAGAACTTTTTCAGAAAACAAGATTGATGATTATAACGCTTTTTGACCTGACTCATGGAAGCCAAATTCTTCTATTAGCAGACATATAGAGGAGTGGTTTAGTGATTAGTCTGATTTGCGAGCAGTGGAATTATTTATTAAGAAAACTTTTCCAACCTGTGTACAGATACCAGGCCTTTGTATTAAAACAATTGAACTAGCACCAGTCAAATGAACTTGAATATGTTAATTCTAAATCACAATGACCAGGTTTATTTAGCTCGCAAAACCTTTTTTTCATGTGCACTTTATTCTCATTTGTTCGAATTTTAAGGGGTAGGTTTTAATCAGTACATGTTTATATATTTTAGGATGTTTATATTAAGCTACAAAGTGCCTCAAGCAGCTTGGCAGGACAGACGTACTCCATACATCGGTTTATTTTTACTGCTAGTCAGATGGTATTCTGTGACATGACAGTACAACTCATACTTGCCAAAATGTTGTGGAAAGGTAATGCCTGAAGGCATGATAAAAATACTACCTAAAAAAATCTCCAGTTCATGTTTGGAAGACATTTCTGCATGAGGAAAAATATTTTTCTGTCACAGAGGGCAACTAATAACATCTGCAAGAAGTATGGCCAACGCAGTAGATGGTTGTGGTGTTTTTGTTGTTTTTTTTTTTTTAAATAGTACGCTCCCACATCCATAAGAAAGTAACAGAAGATACAGACCTACAGCTGACCATTCATGTAACATAATACCTCTAGCAGCTTTTAGTCCAGAAATATGTTCTATCACAGGCCAAAAGTCCTCTGGATACCCTATAGTGCCTTGAGCATTTTTTTCAATCTGCATTAAACCAAAATGCACCTCTCCTATGATGAAAGGCTGAGAGAGTTGCGCTTGTTCAGCCTGGAGAAGAGAAGGCTCTGGGGAGACCTGATTGCAGCCTTCCAGTACCTGAAGGGGCCTACAAGGAAGCTGGGGGGCACTTTTTACAAGGGCCTGTAGTGACAGGGCAAGGGGTAATGGGTTTAAATTGAAAGTGGGGAGCTTTAGATTGGATATCAGGAAGAAGTTCTTCATGGAGCGGGTGGTGAAGCACTGGGACAGGTTGCCCAGAGCAGCTGTGGATGCCCCATCCCTGGAAGTGTTCCAGGCCAGGCTGGATGAGGCTTTGAGCAACCTGGTCTAGTGGAAGGTGTCCCTGCCCATGGCAGGGGGATTGGAACTAGATGGTCTTTAAGGTCCCTTCCAACCCAAGCCATTCTATGATTCTATGAAAAGTGTGCAAGTACAGCACAGGCTTTGAGGTGACAACTCAGCTACTTCCTGGCTTTGGCAGAAGAGTTACTCTCAAAGATAGATTATCTGGATAAACAAACAATCCATCAAATGTGACTTGGAATGACAAACACAATGGAATCATTCCAAAATACCTCTGGACAGGATGGCTGACAGTCTTGAGATCCCTATTCGTAAGACACTTCCAAAGACCTGTCAGCACCATCCCTGCTAGGTTAGGCTCAGGAACTTTTGTGTCAGTGTCAGCTTCCACAGAAATACTTGCAGGAGACTCCTTGTGACTTTGCTGTATGTCCTGTGAATGGTGCAGCACACTGCACATAGAGGAGAAACTGTGGTCTGACAGAGGAAGAAGATCAAGAGGGCTGGGGAAGGAGCTCGGGTACTACACCCAACATGATCTACAGCTCATTCCCTGGCTCTGTTTTGGATTGCTTCAAATAGCCGTCTCCCAGACAAAGCTCCAAGAGAGGTAGTCCTAAACCAGTTTGGGGTAAGAAAGCTGTTGCCACCTGATCTTCAGGTGGCCAACCATGGTGGCACACTTTGTTGAGCAGTTTAGACATAACCTCAGGATCTCTAGGGAAGGAGTAAGATCCGTTTTGAACAGTGACATACTTCCCAAGATGAACCACTCAAGGGTAAGGTTTCATATACCATAGCTTTTTTCCCCAGAAAAAAACCAATAACTGTAATATTTTATCAGGCAACAAAAGGTTCTAGAACTCTCATTACTAAAACCAATTTGAATATTCACCTAGAAACCTCAGAAAATAAGCCTAGGTTATCTGGACAAATACTGCAGATATGTGGGGTGAACAGATTAATTAAACAGTGCTTTGCAGAAAGGAGGGAAGGAGAAAGGGAGGGATGGGAAGTAAAGGAGCAGAAACAATGTACAGCTCCTTCCCTGTGTGCACACCTACTAGTTTGAGTCCTTCTCTATCTAACAAGAGATTTAGAGCACTGGCTACTTGCTTCTTACTTTTGGTTATAGCTCACTCACCACTGGACCATTCAGGTGTCAAGTCCAGGGCATTATTATACCTCCCAGTTCAGGATGAAGGATTAGGAAGCCTTTTACTAGAGCTGCAGTTACGTAACTATGTTTGTTTGTATGAATTTTTAGAAAAATATACAACATGAAATATGCATATTTAAACAAGTTCACTGGTTCATTCCTACAGCTTCCCCTCTTTCCCCTCTATGCCAGCAAAGTGTCATTGTTAGTCCCTGTTAGATTATGGCTAAGGTCACACTAGCAATAATTTGTCTGTACCCAAACTTCATAAAATACTGCTTCTTAGTAAACTTAGTCCAGAAAAGATTACATTTATTTTCTTGGCCAATCTAAACAAATTTAAGCCTATTTTGCTCCAGGGGAACAGTTTTTCCTCTGCCACCAAGTCTTTTGCTTGACTTGGCTTGTTCTTCTGGCATGTGCAACAAATCTTGAAACTTTCCTCAATATCTCTGTTCAGCTGAGCCAATATAAAGCATTTCTGGTTCTCTTCTTAGGTTTCTCAATCCTTAAATGACCTGTATGGTCTTTTTTATAAAAGTCAGAGTGCAAGAATGACCTTTTTTCTGTCCTTAAACCAAAATTCCGTCGATGTCTAAAAGTCCCTCTTGAACTGGCTGGTGGGGCCACCCTCTGCTAATTGCTTTTGCGGTTTTTTTTTAAAGTCTGATACTGAGATAGTACTTATCCATTTTATTCATACTCTGCATAGGCAATGGATACTTAAAGATCCTTGCAAAGCTGTATAATTTTCCAAACTGAAAAGTGTGGACTAGGAATCACTAGGGCTACAGCTAGATCATTAGGGCTATAGCTAAATAACCAGGGCTAGAACTGCATCCAGGACTGAGGTGATGAAGATACACAATTTTCCCAGTGTACATTGAAGTGAAAGCCAGGAATGAGGGCTGAACAAAAGTTACTGTGCTTAAACACATTGTGATGTGGAGAGCTGGGAGTACATCACTGCCCATCCAGATGGTAAATTGGACCGAGCTTAGAAATCTTCCTTTCTTTGTCATAAATATTTTAAATCCTACAAAAGAAGTGGCAGAACTGAGCTAGCCAAAGAGTAAAGCTGACAGAGCCATTACATAAACTGTGGAAGCTGAAAACATTAAAACAGTGATGACTTTAAAAGCTTATTTTTCCTGTCTTAACTCTGTATGCTTGTTGTCTATGAAGATTTGCCAGTTGCTCTCACAGATTTACTCCTATCTTTTTCCACCTACCTAATTCCTCTCAGAACTCCATTGAAAATATTTAAGCAACAAATAAAGCCAATAATAACAATACAAACAGAGCTAATATTTGCTACCATCATGTTGTTTGCTGTCCTCATATATTCTTCCATTTCTATACCCCTTGTCTGTCTTGTGTACATATTTTCTGTGATCTCTGGTCCTAAGTCTTTCTCCGAGTGTGTGTTTATACTTTTGAGGTAATATCCATGTTTCTTAGGCACAGTGTGAGCTTCTATTAGGTCTGCATAATATATGCATGTAAAATATATGCCTATTAACATCAAACTTTGAGGGAGAAAGAACAGAGTCCGAGATTGTGATGACAGCAGGGAAGCAGCACTTCAATATGTGTTGGACACCAGAAATTTTTTTCTTTGACACAGGTTTTTGTGTGTGGATACACATGGTTACACATAAGACTATTACTAACATATCTCCTATTTGAATACGGTTGCAAATATACTTGGTCCTTGAAAGACAAACTACAGAATAGGATTTCATATCTAAGACTACAGATACCGGCATCCTCCTTTGAAAATTAGTCCAAGATGTAGATTGTCATTAGGTTTGTAGTCTCATGCTACATATGCTTTTTGAAATAATGTGTCTTGTACAGCCAATGTTTTGTCACAAGGAAAAGTACTGTACCTAAAGAGTAATTTGAAAGCTAGTCCATGCTGTCTATTATACATATTGTATTTATCACATACATAATGAAGGAACATATATTCAGCTTTTGAGGAACTTTCAAGCTTTTCTTTGTACCATCACTGTTACTAGCAATGATTTCATTTGTACTCTACATTGGTCTTTTAAGTTATGTGATTCTTCTTCTCCTACAGAGCATTGTTGATCGGTGAGGAGATTCATGAATGCCATGACCATGTGCACGTCCACTTCTTCCTGGGGCTCTTGCCGCCATGATTATCACTGTTCGGAGGCTGCTCCTGTGAGATGTCACACAGCTAGACCCTGGGGTATCTGGAGTTGCTCAGACACAGACCTATCTCTTGGACTGTGGTACTTCTGTATAGAACTTGGCCTGAGCACGTGGGATCGTGGGCATTTTGGATAGTTACATACTGAATGGTTACATTTTGGATAGTTGTGCATATTTTGGAAATACTGAAACTTCTCAAATTCCAGTTTCTTTCTTTGGTGTCAGATGATGTTTTCTGAATTTGAACTGGTGAAACCATGATTGTGTCTCCTCTTGACCTTAGTTAACAAACAAGACAGCTGCCTCAGAATCTAATATAGGAATGTTTTGTATCATATTGTCAAGGCTAAGGCTTGTTGTTTTGGTCTATAGCATGAGAAGGGCATGGTACTGGTTTCCAGTTCATGCTTGATTTTTTTTTTTTTTTTCAAGGGAGTGATTTATGCCGCAATCCTTCAAACACGACCCCACAATGGGACCTTGGGTGATAAATGATGTCTATGTAGCCAGGAAGGTCAAATGACTAAGATGTAAGTGTGAAACATGGGACATAACAATGCAACAGCATAGATGGGACACTATTTGGAATTTTGCAATGGTGAGGGCTCCACTATACTTGGTTGGCTTTAAACAAGCACAGAAAACATAGGCCTTGGCCCAAAATCATCTGAGACAAGAGCTGAGAGAGGAATATGAAAAGATGTGGAAACAGAACAGAACTATTACACAGTATTATCCAGTGTAACAAACACGCAAGCTATCTCCCTCATCATGGAAGAAACTGAGGAAAATTTCCAAATATTGGATTCATAAAGCAGTACACAGCATCCTGTGTGAGACAGTCATGCATTTTTGGAAGAAGACAAGTAGGCATTTCAAGCTACTATCAGTGCAGATGCAAGTTTGAGAAATTGTCTGTGGCAGCATGATCTGTCTTGACAGAAAAAGAACATTTCAAATGAAAATCTAATAGTAACAACATGTCAGTGATAAATACAAGACAGAGGGAACAGAGAAGGGCAGAGCTGTGAAGGACCAGGAAAATAGAAGTTTGTGCTTATGCCATGAAAAGGGAACACATAAAAAATTATTTAAAGGGGCTTGCAGAAGACAAAAAAACCCACCCACTTTCCTGATTTCAAGTAGTTAACTTCCACATTTAGTGAATATTAGTCCAGGATACCCCACCTCCCTTTATAAGAACCATTAATACAGTGAATTACTGTCATAATCCAGCATCTAATAGCAAAAGGGTTAACTTATCTGCTTAAACCAACAAATAAATTGTTCTACAAGAAGCTCTTTCATTGCTGGTTTTTTGGAATGACTCCCAATAATATTAATGGCATGAGTTCTTTCAACTCGAGTCTTTTGGAATGGCTCCCAATAAAGTTAATGACACAAAGCTTTCAAGTAGTGTCTTTTGGAATGTGTCCCTGTAATAGTAATGTCATTCCCTCAACTCCTTCATCATTGTAACATCTTAGTAATTACACATTAATTTTCCTATATATTGAACTACCTTCCTTTGTAATAAAGTAACATTTTAGGTAATTAAACAGCATTTTGATCTAAACTTTATTCAGGATTAATATATGCAGTGTTTACAGCCAAACGCAGAGAACAGAATTAGTAAACCAAAAATTTCACTAAACTGGAAATACAGCCATTTTTGGATACAATATATGCTTTAATTAGTGACTGTTACAGGATGAACAGTCAAATATACAGAAGGCAATGGAAAGAAGACTTGTTTTATAAAAGAAGACTTAGGTTAGAACCTTTCCAGTAGAGTTGTCAAACTCACTGACATAACAAAATGGTCTGAATTCTTTGTGTGGCTAGATGGAAAAGACTCGTAAAAAGACAATGTATCTTTTAACCTTTTTAAAGTGCCTGTCTCTGAAGTGTCAACATTGCTATGAGGTGTACACTTTGATGTTCTTTTTGATGCTGCAATGAAGTTGAATCTTTTGGACTCATCCAGACTGAGTTGGATCTGTGGGTTACTGTGTGCAATAGTAAGTTACCTCCTTATATGCTGTTTAAATTATACCTGCTGAGAACAGACAGTTTGTCTATCTGGATCACACTTAGGATTTTAATGAAATACCATCAACAGTCCCAGGTCAGGTTAGGTTTATCCTAACCTTGTTGTTGTTAGGCAGCTGTTATCCTGCCCTTTTTTTTTTTTTTTTTTTAGGTTAGACATGCCAGACGCTCAGAAATATGAAACAAATGCAAAGGAAGCCACGTGGATGGAAATATACATCCAGGCTGCGTGCCATATGTTTTTTGTTGCCTCATCTGTTTCATTCTTCTTTCTCACACAACTACTGACCTCTGGAAAGAAAGAGAAGGAGAAAAAAAACCCCACCCCTGTTGTGTGTCCCGCTCAGAAATAAAATAATAGCCTCAGGTGGATCCTGAATAGAGATTAGAGAGAAACATCCTTTCTGTCAAACTTCTGAACTGTCATAGAGTTTCATGTTGCAGAGATGGGAATGTCAGTTTTGTGACAAGAAGTCATCTGAATATAAACCTTTCTAGAAACAGGTGCTGTTGGCAGCACTTGGTTTCCCTACCATGCCAAAATGCCCTTTTTTTTTTTTTTTCTGTACAGGCTTTCCACCATCTTCTTTACTTCTTCCTTCCAGAAAGGGTGAAACTGAGTATGTTTCCTGTAGAAGTGGAGAGGTGAAGGAAGAAGGCACCACAATATTATCCAGGTAAGATTACTTCTCACTCCACTGCTGGCCTATGGAAAGGCCCACATGGATATCATGGACAGGATCAGACAGGTTGACAGATATCACTTCACTGCCTCAGATTGGACACTATAGAGCAGCTGAGCATCAGACTTCTTCATGTCCTCTGAGAAAATACAGACCTGATGGTGTGATTGCCAGTTAGACTTAACTGTTTTTACAAGCTATATGTAATTCAGTGTTATGGATTTCTGAATAAGGAATTATACTAGTAGCAAGGTTCAGATTGTTTGAACATAGAAAAAACATGTAGGGCTTTTAACCTTAGGGTCATTGGTTTGAGCTTGGTCTAGCCTGATAAGAAACCAAAAACATGAAGTCTGGATGTTCTCATGCAACTCTTCCAAACACGCATTTCCTAATGTATTAGAGGGAGGTCATTGCTGTTGTTTTTCCTTCTTTTTCCTGCTTTCCCTTGTGAGTTCAGACTTGAATACTCTGCCTGGTATGATGACTTGCTTCTGCTTTTATAAAAAATGCAACAGGGTTTTTAATGATATTTTTCTTCATAGAAAGAAACTTTCTGCTTCCCAAATGCATATGGCATATGAATAATACTTTACTTTGTGATTACCCAGTTGACTTCACTAAGATATTTATATGGCCTGTCAGTCAGATATTGCTCACCTTGAACAGCCTTTTCTTCAGGGTGCATGCTCTGGATTTATTTCACATAGATTCAGGCACCAAATCAAATCACATTATTTAAAGGACGGTTTCTTGAAACTCTGGAAGAGAGAAAAGCACCATTAGAGCATGCCTGAGGTTCTTACATGTACCACCTTCTCTGAAATAACAATGCATTTGTGCAGTTTTGTTAATGCGTTTTGAGAACAGGTGTAATCTGGGATTATGCTCAGGTCCCAAAAGGCACTCCAAGTGTCAAATTAGAAATTTTACCCTGGAATCTGAGATATATTCCTCTGGATTTATGTTGAATTTTGATTCTAAGTTTCAAAAGAGAAATTGAGAATGTCTACAATTTATAGATGATAGCCCTTGAAAACATCTGATTCTGTTGGACTCAGTGCTGAGTTCCCTGAGCACTCATCCTCATAGATCTCTTACTCTAGATCTGTGAGAACCTGAACTCCAGCAATTTCCTCTGATCAGGGCTGATTTACAATGATCAGACTGGTTAACACATATGGAGAGCTCTAATTTTACTTGAAAACACATGAAGAAAAAGGTGGTGACACTGCCTAAAGACTCTGAGGCTACAGAGTTCCTGGGGTTTGGGTCACCTGTTCCTGGCTCTCCTGCCAGCTTCTTGCACTTCAAGAGGCTGCTTCTCCCTTCACTATGCAATCCTGGATTAGGCACCAGTACAGGGATGAACCAATGCTGCAGCTTTTCTTATCAGCTACGTGGTAATTCCTCAGGATCTCACATTGTCCAAGATACCTATATAGTGAATGTTGTTATGGAGGTAAATGTCCTTATCTCTTCTACTGTTATTATGGATAAGTTGCTTTATTTTTTACATCTCTTTCACTATGAACGTTGCTTTTCATTAACAGTAAGCCTTTTTTTAATATATAGCTAAGGGTATTTCATGGTTACTGCCACAGTAACTATATGGTATACACTCCCTGTTTCTGAAATAAATAATTTATGCAGGTCCCATTTTAGAAAAAACTGTTCTTCCTGTTGCTGAACATTAGACCTTCTTACACCAGAATTCACCACTGCTTTGGTCAGGTTCCTGCTTAAACCTGAACCTGCTTTTCCCAGTTGACACCCAAAATATCACTACTCATGCTGACCAGTGACTCAAACTGCTTGTGAGCCTTAATCCAAGAAAAGTTTTTGAGGGAGAGGTTGTCAGCAGTGTCTAGGTCTTTGGTTCCATTTGTTTTCATGGTCAGGAAGCAGTGTAGACATGGTGCTGATGTGTGTTGATGCTGATCCAACTTGTATCAAGCAGCTGAGTGTGTCTGCACTACTGTTTTCCTAAGAGCAAGTGAAGGCATTAGCTTTATACTCCATAAAAATGCCCATAGCATTCAGCTGGCCTCCTTTTGTCATTTTAGCAGCTGAGAGGAGGGGAAGCAGAGTGAGGAAGAGAATACGTCCCTTAGTGTTCGCGTAGTCAAGTGAATGGGGTGTGTGTTGTGTGCAACTGTTACCAACAATAGGGTACTGTTGATATTACCAGGGTCTGTGATATTTTCAGAGATCTGAAATTGACATTATATTTTCAGCAGCAGAAATACATCATGTGAATTGCTTGTACTTTCCCACGTAATAAATTTTGCTGATACAAAGAGGAAATAATCAGCTTCTTGTGGGATTTGCAGCCGTTAATAGTTGTGCATACAAGTAACTTTGCTTGTGAGATTTCCAGCATTGGTGGTGCACTGCTGGCATTGTGTACAGCTGTGGGAAAGCTGGGGTGGGCTTGAACTGGGCATGGAAGAGGGACCTCTAAAGCCCTGTCTGTGTAGCAGCCTTAAGCTACTTTACAACCCAGTTAGGGCACTGCTTTAGACAATTGTAATCTGTGTCTGTACTTGTTATGGTTTGGTCACAGACACTGAAGCTGTATCTGAGCCATATTTTAACCCCAATCACAATACTGAGCAGCTATTGCATTTATATAGCATTACTTCCATGTGGACAAGCATTCGACTTTATACCTGAAAAGGTGGGATAGCGAGTTGTTGAGACTGATTGCTGTTTACACTTAAGGTGATCTCGTATGTATAGTTTCAAATGCTCTTCTTGTCATCAAGTCTTCATCCCCTCTGTCCTCACATGGAAGTACAGTATTGAGTACACAACAAGTAAACCTTTGCCAGATTACCTTTTTTCAGCTGGAACTGGCTGCCAGCACTCAATTCTCAGAAGTGTTAGCAGTAGCACTCAGTCATGAAATAATCTCTGTGTACATGTAAGGGCATAGGAATGGTTCAAAGAGTCTAGCACAGTACCCTGCACTAGAGGTGTCTGTGTGTGGACATGGAGGGAAGGGAAAAAACAGGGAGAGTCATTGCCAGCTCCTAATATCCTTTCTATGATGAAATCATCAGAACTGTACAAAGTGTTCAAGGTGTGGGTGAACCATGGGTTTAAGCAATGTCATAAATATGTCTTCTGTTCTATCTGGTATTCTTTTCCTAATGTTTCCTAATATTCTACCTGGTTTTTGAGGACCGACTTGGTACTTTCACACAGCTATCTAGCCTAACCCCAATATCTTTCCCAGTATCTGAATATATCAGCTGATTTCATATGTAATCACCTTTTTGCATGTGATACTAGGTCTTTTTTTCCAAATGGTTTCCCCGATGACTTTGGATATATCTACACTGAATTACACCTGCTGTTTTACTGTTCAGTTCCTTAAGGTGCTTCTGTGGTTCCTTACTCTTTGCCTGTGCATACACTATCTCAAGTGACTTCATATCATCCACAGGCTTCACCACTACACGTGCTGCTCTCTTTGCCAGGCTGTGTACGAACACCTTGAACACATGACCGAACTTGTGCCGGCTCTGAGATTGTTGTACTCTTTGAATTGAGGAGATCATTCGATTCCATCAGATATCCGGAAGAACTATCTAAGGAGACAGCATCACCTCTGCCTGGTAGACCTGCACTACACTGTGCTTGATATATTTAGACGTCTTAAAAAGAATCAGAATCATAGAACCATTTAGGTTGGAAAAGACCTTTCAGATCATCGAGTCCAACCATAAACCTAACAGTGCCAAGTCCTGCTAAACCATGTCCTTAAGCACCACATCCACACATCTTTTAACTATCTCCAGAGATGATGACTCAACCACTTCCCTGGGCAGCCTGTTCCAATGCTTGATAACCCTTTCCATGACGAAATTGTACAATTTGTTTCCTAATATCCAATCTAAACCTTTCCTGTCACAACTTGAGGCCATTTCTTTGTGTACTATATCGCTTGTCACTTGGGAGAAGAGACCAACACCCACCTGGCTACAGCCTCCTTTCAGTTAGTTGCAAAGATCAAAAACGTTTCCCCTGAGCCTCCTTTTCTCCAGACTAAACAACACCAATTCCTTCAGTCGCTCCTAGTAAGTCTTGTTCTCTAGACCCTTCAATAGCTTCACTGTGCTTCTTTGGATGTGCAAATACTTCCTATCTGCTAGGTTTTGGTGTTTTATAAGGTTGTACGTTACAGATTTCTTTTTTCAGTGCTGAAGTTGTCTTGAAAGGTTCCTGTCCACCCACAGCTGCTTGCTCCTCCACTTCAACTTTTTCCAAAGCCAAAATAGCTAAGTTTGTCAGTGGGTAGAAGGTTAGGAGCAGGCCTTCTTTTTTGTTTGTTTGGTTTTTTTAAGCCTAGATCATTGTAGGGACCTGGCACATCCTTATGATGTTTCCTGAGCACAGGATGGGGTGGAGAACTTCAATGGGGAGTGGGATAAAAGAGGATGAGATTTCTCAGGAATTAATTTCATTACCAAATAAAATGGAACATGTAACCAGAACTTTAAGAAAAATATAGGTTAGATACCATTTCCCAGATAGGGTGCACTTAAACAAAGTTAACGTTAAGCATCAGGATTCAGACAATCAAAATTTCTTAGACTGAGAGCTCTTGATTTTCAAGAAGTCACCAAGGTTTTTAGCACATCAGCATTACGTGTGGCACTGACTTCCATGCTGCAAACTCCCTTTTTGATGTATGTGTCTCTCTGGTTTCCATCATCCCTTTATGAAATTCTGAAGCAACAGAAATTTTCACAGAAAGCTGAGTGACTCATTGGGCCAAAATGAAAAGGTCTAGAGCTTCCCCGAGCAGCAGCGCTGGGTAGTTGCCTGTGATTCATACCGAGCGGGGTCCTACATTCAGCACAACTGTTGCTAGAATTGTAAAAAGTGGCAAGTCATGTGGACCCTGCCAAAGGCATGACTGAGGAAGCTGGGGCTCAGCTAGCGTGAGTCAGCCCGACTTCGCGGTCATCGGTAGAGCAACCCTACGTTACACCGGCTGACAGCCTCCTCACGGATGTCAGATTGCAGACCCAGATGCAATGGGGTTAGAAGCAATCGCTGTATTGCTTTGTGCAGGACAATTGGTGGGCTCCGCAGCGGATGTGCATAGGTAGCACGGAAAGGATTAGGCCAAAGACAATAAGTAAAAACATCAACTAGGCGAAACGATGATCCGTCAAATTATCAAGAGAGCGTATTACTGAGGTTTACTTTCATTTGTTGGACAGCAGTTTGTTTTATGGAAGTGTTGTTTGGCATGCAGGAACTTTCACTGTCTCGTTAGCTGATTTGGTTCTTTGCAGGGAGAGATTACCCTCTCTGGCTTTTTAAAATTCATTTTCTATTTAGCAGGGCAACAGACACTCTGGATCTGGGTTAATCCATCTTCGAGTGGGACATGATGAAGATCTGAATGAACTGAGAGACAAATTGCAGCGGGCATGTAACAAGCCCCTCTTCTTTCTGCTAAACCTCTGTTAATAACGTGTGAAGGAGTGACAACAAAGAGCTTCTGTCCCCTCTATAAAAGACCCTTAAGGGCAGAGGCAGGCTGTAAGGAACTATTCTTTTGCTAATGATAGCTGAATTACTGAGAAAGCTCAGTGTTAAAAATCCATGACAAGGATCTTGTACATGGAAAGGAAGTATTTCCTTGGATGACTCTCTAATGACTGTCAAACATTTGCAGCCATCAGACAAAAAGAAGCATTGTAATGACAAGACTCAAGCAACCCAGTGCTAGTGCTGTGGTTACATCTGCCAGCCGGGTAGCTGTGAGCTGTAAGCTCTCAGCCGTCCCACAAATTAAAAATTGACTCCTGATTCTGAATTTTCTTCATCTCACTCTTCCTTATTTTCTTTTTTTCCAAGGGTAGCTTCATCATGATTTTACTAGAAAGATCTTAGAGCCTTTCAACAGCATACAACTCTTCTTTATTTTTTTGTAAGTTATATAAAAGCCTCTTTAATACCAGTAAAGTTATTCACTTTTTCAGGGTCTTCAGGTTGCTGTGTCACCATAACTCTTTCATACATGTAAAACTAAGTGGCTTGAAGAATAGTCTTGCTCAACCACAGCAATACATTTTCTATGTGACTCAAAGGTTTGCATCGTTCCCTGTGTTTTGACGTATTCCAGTGTATAGTTTAGAAGTGGCAATTGAGTCCTAGGCACTTATTTTTTGTCCTTTCAAGAAAATCCACAAAAAACCTGACCTCCCTCTATGCAATTGTAAACTGTAATATTTTGCTGTTTTTTTTTTTAATCAAATATGAGGTAGAAAAAGAGCAAAGGGTTGATGGTTCAATAATTACATCATCTATAACAAAGCAACCTCATCACATCGTCCACACCTGAACTCTCATAATAGTAATTTTTTTATAGTAATCATATTTTGTCAATAACATGGAGAATTAACAGCTAAATAGTGAGAAGGAGAGATCATTCATGAAGCTCATATTGCAAGCTAAACTCGAACAGGTGGTACACACTTTTTTTCAGCACTGTGATAGTAACAAGGGATTGATTTTTGAGGGTGGCACTTCTATAACAAGAAAATACTTCAAAATGAGTCAGTACAGAAGTGGGTAAATGTCTAACAGAGAAATAAGGTGTGTTTGCTAGTGGAGGTTGCCAGGTTGTATCCTCAAAAATACTCAAGAAAAACTTTTTGATGAAAGCTATGTGTACATTAAAATTTCTTTTGGGTTGGTTGTTTTTTTTTGCTATGGCATAACTATCAGTAAGGCTCTGTGGGCAAAATTTTCAGTATGGATCTGGCCTATGATAGAGCGTTTTTCTGTCAGTATGATGTCTCAGCTGAGCTGGGGAGAAAATCACACACCCTAAACTCATATATCTGTCCACACAAAAAGCAGCTCTAATTTTGGCTTAGCTACAGTCATTAAAGTAGGTGTGGTAGATACAATGGTGGAAAAACTCCTTAAGTATCCTGTTTTGCTAAAATAATTCTGCCAGCAGAGCAAATATGCAGAATCTCTTTAGTGGATAGAAACAGGTTTATAATACAGCTAATTACGAATCATTCACTGTAGGAAAATGGAATATAGACCATTACTAGTCAAGGATATGTACCTTGAAAAGCAGTATGCCTTAAAACACTATGGAGTTTCAGTGAACAAATTATCTGTGAGCTCCTCACATACTGCTGTCATTAAAAAGGCTAATGCAATTCTTGAACATATGGACTGTGAACTACAAAATTAGAGTGGATTTGCATAAAACAGTTAAGAAATGATGAAGTTCTACCAGAACTAGGATAATATGTTCAATAATAAGGATGATTAACCATAGCAATAACCTAACAAGGAGTGTGATGATATCTTCATAATTCAAAAGATGTACATGAGCAGTTGTTTTTAGCTAGAATATGTATTCAGCAACAACAACAAAAAAATGTGAGTCAAAACAGAGTGTTATGCTCATTGCATCTAGTTTTAGAAATGGAACTGAACACTAGCACTGAACTACGTACTTTCCAGGGTACCTCTTACAGTTTTAAAAAAATTCAGTAAGGACTGAGATGCATCGGCATTAATTATAGATGGCTAAAAATTAGACATGTAAGTCTGAGTTAGACATTGAAGCTTCCCAGTATGATCAATAGTGAGAAATAAGCACCAGAAGAAGGCTGTGCATCTCAGCTGAGCATTTACATCTAAGACAGATCAAATTAATTGCCCTCTGGAGATGACTGTTATTGTGAAGGAAACCTGAAGGATTAGCTTCCAATTTTTAGGCAAGTTCATTGAAGTAGATGAATCCCTTCAGAGGTGTAGATTGGGTAGAGTCAAGGGCTTCAAGATTTTACATCTTATTTATTTTGTTACTTTAACTTTTCTGATAGGATCTTATGCTCTCATCAGTCAATAAGGACGATACATGAAGATCTATTTTTTTTCATAATAACTTGCACTGATTGCTACTATTATTGCAGCAGTATCTACACCACAGACTCACATTCATAATTTTGTGCCTAGTGACACAGACACTGAGGATTAAAGGCTTGATTTAAATCCCATTAAAATGGGAGAGGCTTGCATTCACTTTAATGGGATTTAGATTGAATGCACAGGAGGCTGAATGCTGAACTGCTGTCAGGTTTGAAGTACAGGGGCTATTAATGGGCAAACTAATAGTGCTTCTGTTAAATGTTAAGTATCCATTCTTCAGAGACTTGCCAAACTGGTCATTCAGTCTCATTCAGGATGACTAAAGTAATTCAGTGAGCAATAAACAAAATTATGAATATAATTGCTAGTTGTCTTAATGTCTTCTAATCTTTATTACATTCCAATAAAGTAAGATAGTGTTTAAGACATGATGTGTTTACTAGATATTATTAACAATTTATTTTATAAGGTACTTTTTGCCATCTGATATTGTCAAGGAATGTTTTTCATCTATTGATGCGTTCTTTGACCAATTTACAGGCCAATGAGCACATGGCAGGGGGGTTGGAACAAGATGATCTTTAAGGTCCCTTCCAACCTAAACTATTCTGTGATTTTAAGATATTAAGCCTACCTTACCTTGAGGATGACTGAACATTGGAACAGGTTGCCCACAGCGGTTGTGGAATTTTCCCTATTGCAAATATTTAAAAGCCATCTGGACATGGTCCTGGCCAACCAGCTGTAGGTGGCTTTGTTTGATCAGGGGCACTGAACCAGATGCCCTCCAGAAGCCCTTCCAGCCTCAGCGATTCTGTGATGAAAGACAAAGTCTGTGGGGTAATGGAGCTTCAACCAGGTCCCTGATTCAGAATCTTCGTGGGAAATTTGTCGAAGGAGAGTATCCTGGCTTTATCTCAGTTCTACTGGGACTGCTTAACCACGTTTTGTTAATAAACTATGGGATTACACCAGTGCTTGATGCATGGACCACAACACAAATTTCCCGGGGGAGCAATTCTGCCCCGATCTACTGAACCAGGTGTTTCCTACCCTGTAATGTCTCTGGCTGCATGAATCTTGTAGTAATTTCTGCACAGTGGTCCAACTTCGATGTGAAGAACAGAAGGCACAATCTTCTCTTGCTATGTTATGGTCTGTTGGAAAGTGGGAGATCGCTCTTTTTGTCTCACTTCTCTCAGGGTAAGACACTTCACGTTATCTTCCTGTGTTATGCTGTGTGTGAAGAGTATCTCACTGACTTTTCTGGGATTGATTTATAGTGTACTATCAGGTATTATCAGTACCTCCATCATACCTATAGGATGCTGATGTCCCTGATCAATTAAGGTTATACCTTAGTTAGTTAAATTGAACCGTGGGCTATTTCTTAGTTCTGAAGACTAGTGGCAGAGATGGCCTAGCATCCAAATTGTTTAAGCGTAGCCCATCTCTAGAGATTTGTCCTCAAGAGAGCTCGTATGAATCTCCAAAACTGTCATGGGGGCCTACTATTAATTTACAAATTTATACCTACTGACTATTGTATGTATTTTAGCCCTAGGCTTGGAGGAGACAATGAACACCTCCTGTTCTCACCGTGCTATTCCATTAATGTGAAAGTAAATACAAAACATGCTGCATATGGGACCTGTTCTCAGTGAACTTCCTGTGCAGTTGATCTCTAGTCATGCTGCAAGCAAATCCAGGCTATGTAGTCAGGAGATCAGTATCTCATTCGGGATTTCCATGCTGAATCTTGGATGAATATTCAAAATTCTCTTAAATCTTCTGTAATTAAATTTCCAGGCAGAAAAGCAACATGGCCAGTGACAACTAGCTGTATTTTCAGGAATTCTGAGGAACAGTAAATATCCAGCATACTTCTCTGTTGGCTGCCTGAACCAGGGGAAAGCTGTGTGTAGTGTACAGCTGGGGAGATAACGGTCCTCTGCCTTGGAGTAGGAATGCTGGCTGCTGCCTGTGGACGGCCCTGTGACATTATTGAGAGACCAGATGCCAGTATAGATAGGACATTGCTGGCTTTACCAATGTGCTGATAAGAGTGTAGTTTCCCTTGGTTGCAAGGGCTAGGTTTTCCCAGAGGTTTCACACAGTGTTCTGGAGAAATGTGTGTACAATATATGTGTTAACTACATTTGGGATTTGGGACTGAAAATGGCCATTATGTCATATTGTCAAATTAAGTTAATTATTCTATTTAAAAGAGCCAAAACAACCAGTATACCAAGAAGATATAATGCTCTCCACAGTTCTTGTTAAAATTTTTCAAAATGTTAAATAAGTTTACTTAAAGAAACAGAACCCATATGTGCAAGTATAGGTTTGAAATTTAAGATATGCCTTATTGTTTAATTTGGTTTAGAGTTGGAAAAAGAGAATATATGGTACTGGAAATTAAATTGAATTTAAAAATTTTTGTAGGGACCCAAGATATTAAACCCCCCAGACAAATCTTAGAAACTCTTCTAAGTGCAGAAGAACAAATAGACATGAGTACAAAGACAGAAATCCCAGAGATGCAGGCAACCTTTCACATGACATTCAGGTACTCAGTCTTTTTTACAGTTTGTGTAATGAAAGTAAAAGACTTTGTCCATCAGCAATCTTAGATTCGTGGGTATCCATGCCAGTGTTAACACTGATGCATCTTTGCTGTCTATGCCACACTAAAAATCTGAATTTAGAACTCATTCCTAGCCTGTCTCACAAGCTGCAGTTTAGTGAATTTCTGCTCTTATTAATGCATAACAAGAAATACAAATAGCAATCCAAAATAATTTGATTTCTGAATTAAATACTTCTGATGACTGACTTGCAATGACCTTACTCTCTAAGTTCTAAATAAAGACTTGAATAGATGCTATTTAGTCACAGAAAACAAACCCAGCTTTTTCGTGATGACTTTTGTAATGTGTTGATGAGGAATTCTCTTGCTGGTGAAGAAAGACAGATTTCTTTTTTTTTTTTTCTTTACATCCAGGGCTTTGCATAGTTTAGCAAGAAAAGAAAATCATGCATTCACTCCATGCTAGCTGGTGACTGCTTCAATGTAAACTTCGGAGTAGGAATGAGAATCCAGCTTCCCCCATTTGTGAGTCAGTGCCCTAATTGCTGGAGTAGAGTAATCAGATTTCTGCTTGTTCTCCAGACTAATCAATCTTGGCTGCATTTTTAACTTTTGTATAGCAGCACAGATGGACAGCGGCTATAGACAATCTTTGCTTCATGATACCAGCAGCCTGCAGCCTGATGTCTGGTACACTTTTTAGAGGTGAGAAAAGGCAAACTGACATTTGACAACAGTTCCCTCCCGATTTAGAAGGTACTGTATCTGTTACTGTATAAAGGGCTGGAAGGGAGTAAGTCAGTGAACAGCCTTTTTTGAAGAGTAAATGACCTCTTTTGCATAGCAAATGCCCTGATTTTGAATCTTAGAAGGAAGATGGTCAAGACTGCTGTATTTTTCATGGAGTTTAGGCCTTAGAAGTATGTTTTGTGTGCAGAATCTACCTGCCAGACTGGGCTTCGTGGGAAAATAGGCATAAATTAAAATCCCACGTATGTATAAACATGAGACATATGCTGAACTGCTCAGCTGTGCCAAAACAGTAGCAATCTTGTGCGTGCTCAGAAGCAGATTATCATAGGAGAATCACTTGTGGGACTGTATCCAAAACGTTACTACGAATATAAACTTGTGTAGGTTGGTCAATAAGTGGTGGGCGGAGATCTGTGGGAGATGACCCAGAGACCTCAGGGAGGTTTCTCACCACCCATTACACTGAGAACATCAACTGTGGCACGTAAAAAGTGTCACTGGGGAGAGCGTGGGGAGTGTAGGACACCTCAAATTATTCTAGTCACCTGCATTTAGGGAGCTGAAAACCACCGCTTGGGCTTTAGCGTGGCTGGTACCTGATCAGGGTACCCATGAATGTATCTGTTTTGTTCCTGATTTCTAGCACAGCTCAAAGTACCATGTCATACTATGTATACATAATCATGGATCTAGATTTGGTGCTTAGTGCTTCGTCTTTTAAAGTATTTTCACAGCTTCTTAAGATGAATGGCTTAAACTCCCTGATTTTAATCCGATTATTCCCATGTCTAAAATGATTCATGTTCTCAAGGCTTCCAAAAACAAAGCATAGGCCTAGTCTGACTTGTTCTTCCTCTTTCAATTTTTCTTTTAAGTATCCTAGATGATGGTTGACACTAGAACCAGGAATCCAGACACATTGACATCAAAAGCAATTGTAATATGTATGTGGCAACAAGGGTGGGGGGCAGAGGGGAAGGAAGAGGAGCACTTTGAAGATGTCATGATAACTCAGGCATGTTTAGATTCGGTAAGTAGGTGTGCCTTTTTCTGTATCCTGCTATCTGCAGACTAGGATGTTTGAAGAGAGGGAAAAATGAAATGTTATTTCCAGTAAAGGCGAGGAGACTTAACAATGGTAAAACCTTTTAAGAGAAAACAAACAGTGGAGAGAACATTTGAATTTTTAGCCAGGGAACAACTGAAAAAAAGGATAAGTATTTGAAATAAAGAGGAAAATTGCTGCATGTAACTGTTCTCCAAAGCACTGACATTTAGAACTTATTTGTGGCTGAATTTTATAAAAGCTGTTACAATAAATATAAGGCTGAAACTGAATAATATTTTCCCCTGACAGTTAAGGTATTTGCCAGAAATGTGATTGAAATGAACTGGAAATTTAACTTATATTTGCAAATACAATATTTGTTTGTTTGTTTAGTTGGTAACATATATGAGGACCCTGACTATCTCCTGTGATTTTGGCAGAGGTATCTCAGAGGGCCCATGCACAGAGATGGCCTCTGGTGTATCACAGAACCAAATTTAGGGGGACCAGTGAGTAAGTCTCCTACAACTTTTGACTACCATGCCAGACTTCATAGTCCTAATAAACTGAGGCCCAGATCACTTCTGGAAAAGGTGCACCAACGAGGGTTTGATGAAGACTCAATGGCATGTTTAGTAAGGGTATTGGAGAAACCATTTCCCAAGTGGATCTCAGTCACAAAATTGGCAGTGATGGTCAATAGGACACATTGCTCAGTGACACATTTTAGTGATAGGGAAGTGGCACTTTAAAGGAAGGACAGGAACTGTGATTTTGTACAGTGAGAGGGCCCACCTGTAATTGCAGAGTTTCTTCGAGCTCTACCATTCTTCAAACCTTCCAAGACTGCTAGCAGGGTGCGGACAACCAGAAGTCTTCATAATCACTGCTGGAGCAGTCGTGCACTTAGCTCCAGCAGTACGGATATCTAGTGGGATCACAAGCAGGGACCACAACTTGTTCAAGACAAGTTAGTAACTATAAAAGTAGTTTTTAGTTTTCAGAGGTTTTCAGAGCTTTATCCACATAAAAATAAAGGAAAAATTGATTTTACTTTTTTCTTCTGAAATTTGAGGGCTTATCCCATAATCCAGATCATGAAACTGTAACTCCAATATATTACTCTTGTTTGAGAACATCTCAACTCCTGCCACTCATCTGACCCAGAATCTATGTTTGCAATTATTATCATAACCTTCGTTGTCCCAGATGAATTAATATTTGTCTTTAATAGAAAATGAAACAGTATCAGGAAGAGACTTTGAGAGAAAGTATCAGAATACCTCAGATATCTACAGGTACATAATGTACTTTAAATGGATTTAAAATTATTTGTTCCATTATTGCACATATATATATATATATATAAAAGTTTGTGTATTGGGGGTGATGGTTCTGTGACATAACTTGGAAAATGTTCACTTCGACTGGTGCCAGCTCAATGTTTCTTAATTTTGCTCTAATTATTGTCAATTTGAGCTTGGGCTGAAGACATACATTCACTGAGTTTCGGTGGTCCAGCTGTTTGTTATCACCTTTATGCCATTTACTGCCCCATATCCAGTCAGTAAAGTGATTTGGGAATACTCCCTAACTCATTTCAGGAAAAAATTACTTGGACTGGTTTCTTTAGTGTAAGCAGTTTACCTGGTTTGCTTTGTCTGAAGTGGATTAGGAAACACTAACATAAACTGTTCTTCTAGCAGAATTATAGAAACACTAAAATCTTTGGCAGTGCCTTCCGTAGCAAGCCCTCATTCAAAGGCTCAGGGCAGGGCAGTGATCTCCAGGGACAACTCCTCAAAGCACAAGAGGACCATCCGGATGTGCAGGAAATAGCAGGTGTGGCAGCCAGCCAGCTTGGCTGAACAGGGAACTACTGACTGAGCTCAAACACAAAATGGAAATACACAGAAAGTGGAAGCAGGGATGGACTAAGGACTATGGAAAGCATTGCATGAACTCGAAGAGTTGCAGTTACAAAAGCCAAAGCCTGGCTGGAGTTTAAACTGATGAGGAAGGCAACAAGAACTTACAGAAGTACATTGGGAGCAAAAGGAAGACCAGCAAAAATGCAGATCCGCTGCTGAATGGGATGGATGACTTGATGATGAAGGATGTAGAAAAGACAGATTGACTTGGTGTCTGTTTTGCCTTGATTCTTACTGTCAGGGTCTGTTTTCAGGCTTCTCGGATCTCTGTGGCAGTCTGGGGGAGAGAAGCGTTACCTGTGGTAGAGGGTGCTGGAGTTAGAGACCACTTATGCAAATTGGACATATACAAGAGCATGGGACTGGACAGAATGCATCAAAGATTGCTGTGGGAGCTGGTTTATGTCATTGTGATGCCCCTTAGCATCATCTTTGAAAGGTGGTAGAGAGCATGGTAGGTTCCTGAAACCGCAAAAAAAGACAAATGCCATGTACATCTTCATAAAATCAAAGAAAGAGGATCTGGGAGACTACAGGCCAGTCAGTTTCACCTCAGTCTGTGGGAAAGTTATGGAGAAAGTCTTCCTGGAGATTGTTTCCACGTACATGGAAGACAGGAATGTGATTTACCAAGGGTAAATCATGCCTGACCAAGTCTGATTGCCTTCTATGATAAAATGACTGGGGGTGTGGACAAAGGGAAAGCAGTGGGTGTCCACAAGTCCTGAAAAAAGAGGAAGGTATCTCTGGAGTTGCTGACCACTTTTCTTAAACTTATTAATGTTTTTTTTGCATGCTTGAAATTATTTTATTGACAGATTTCATGTGTCAGAAAAGATGAGGCATTTTAGTTTGCTGAATTTCTTATCTGGAGTTATGTGCATATGTCTGTTTATTCGCCATTTTTCTTATCAGCCAGTTGCCAAACCATCCTAGTAGTAACAGTTATCTTTATAAGTATTCTGTTCTAAGGCTCTCAGAGTTTCTGTATATGCACATGCTTTTATAAAAATAAAAATTCCATGTTTAACAAAAGCTGTGGGTTTAGGACTTTAACTGCTGAAGTTGCAGATTCAAGGCATACCTCAATATAGCTGGAGGTACAAGAAGGAAAATACAGGTATGTTTCAGGAAATATTACAACATTTTAAAATTGTACTGTAGAGGCTGATTTTAGTATTGCCATTTTTGTATGATTTTAAACTTACACCCATGTAAAATCAATCCAAACAAAATCAGTACTAACAGTAATAAAGTCTAGATGACCCTAACAAATTATGATGGCTGACACAGAAGAGGCAGAGACGTTCTGTAAGTGTTTCAGTTCTGTGTTATGGACTGGGGAGAAAAATGAATTATGTCTTCCTGTTGGGTGATGATGATTTAATATCCTCTGGTGGTACTAAGGATAGCTAGCAGGTGCAAGACATCACAGGATTTTAAGTGAGCAGTTCCAACAATATTTCAACCAAACTTGTCAAGATTAGTGTTGAGATTAGTATAAAGAACCTCTGGCTCAAGAAGCCTGGGAATTTCCAGAAAAGCTACCACTACAACATTATTTTGAAACAGAAAATGGATAGAAAACCAGACCTGCATAATGCAGGCCTGGCAGCCAGACTACAGTATTAGTCCAAATAATCAATCAGTTTGCATACAATGATTAATAAATATTAAGAAAGATTAACATCATTCATTTCAGACAATGAAATAAAGAGAAATAGATCTTTGCAAAGTTACTGCATATTTTGAATGAAGATTCAACTTTGGTTGGAGAACCAAGAAACTTCTGGTAGAGGTTTGACTTGGCACTGCATGACATCTTTATTAGCACACTACAGAAAAACAGGTCTACATAGCACACATTACAATGATGAAGAACTGTTTATCTCCATACATAATTCTAAAAGAGAGTGTATCTGTCTTGTTTGATTAACTATGTTTTCCTTGAAATGCCAGAGGGACTGTTTTTGGCTCTATGTCATTGAGCATTTTTACCGATGACTAGAGAAAGGGGCATAATATTTTTTCTGACAAAATTTAGTGATGCAAAGATAACAGGAGTGAAAAATTAAGGAGAGATGGATCAGGAGTAAAGAGTGTCCAGGGACACTGGGTAAGCAAGAAGAGACAAACAAATGACATTTCTGTACAGAGAAATAGAGGGTCTAACATCTAGGAACAAAAATATAAGACATAAAAATGGGACAGAGGACTTCCCTGTAAAGGAATGGTTCTGAAGAGGGTATGTTATAACCCTTTATTGAGACCACATGGACAAAAAAGAGGCAAATGCTAACCTTAGGTGAATCCACTGGACAGGAGTGGAAGGTTAAGTCATTGCTGCATTTGGCAGAGAAGCAATTGCTACTGGAATAGTGTGTCCAGTTCTAGTGCTCAGAATTCATGATGGATGTGAATAATTTGGAGAAGGGTCAAAGAAAAGCCATGGGAATATGAAAGACCTGGAAAGTTTCCAAGAGTTCAATCTACTTAGTTTATCAACGTGATGACTCAAGGATAACTGCTCACGGTACACAAAAGCAGGACAAATAGCAAAGGGCTGTTCAGTCCAGCAGCCAGAGGTCTGACAAGCTTCTCCCTCAAAAAAAGGTGGAACTAAAAATTCCAACAAAAAATAAAGTACTTCCTTTTTCTTAACAATCCATGAAATGAGTGGCTAAATTCACTCACAAAAGAAGTGTGGCATCACTGGCAGTTTTTAAATATAGACTGGATATTTCTCTAAAGACAAGTTTTAATATTCAAGGGGACTACTTATCCTGAAGCAGAAATGTGAAGCTCTGGGATTTTGCTGGCATCAGATTGGTTAAGTATATTCGAGCCCTTCTGTCCTTTATAACAGCATGGATATGTCCATTCTCCACTGCACTCTGAGAGAGCTGGTATCAGTATCTGTATGGCATGACAGGAATGATGCTGCCTTAGATCTGATAAGCAGTACAGCAGTGTTGTTCTGGTGATGAGCTCCGGCTAATTAACCATGTCATGCACAAGGGCCAGTCAATCATTTGTGGTAACTCGACTATGCTGCTTCCCTTTGCGGAGCTGGCTCTACACAAAGCAGGGTTGTACAGCTGCTTGATGTATGTGCAGTTCAGTATAGACCCTAAGCAAGTACATTTTCATGTACTAAAAAAATGGTTGCAATAAAGAGCTTCTTTCTTTAATGAACGTAAAGTCATTACTGCAAGTTGCATTGTGGTATTTTAAACTGGTTTACATATCTGGACACCAGTGATAGCTGAGACATTACAGGGTGTCTGGTTCCCTTAACATAATAGTCACACTATGACACACTATTCCTGGTTTTCTTAACTGGTTTTTGGCTCTGATGCGTGTGATGTTCCAACTTGTATCATTTAATGAGAAACATTGAAGAGAGGGTTTATTGTGACATTATTTATAATGAGAATAGGAAATAGATGACAAGAAAATGGATGTCCTCTGTGAAAAACTGTGAAATAATGAAAATCTAATGGAAAACTTTTCACAGTTGTTTGTAGCTGTTTATCATCTTGGTCAGTAAGTGAATCATTGCACCAGAACCTCTCTCACTCTGTATTTATTCCAAATAAATATTTGCAACATTCAAGTAATTATTTGCATTGCTGGATCTCATCCCTGGAATGTTCCAGGCACATTCTCTGATTCCATGATACCTGTGTGGGCTAGGGGCATATATTATATATTCTGCCTTAAACAAGGGTTTCCTAGACATTAGTCACTTGGAACGTTACAACATCTTTCTAAGAAGCTTTCACCAAATAAACAACCCCAATACATAAATACGCAGTGAAAACTCAGAATTAAAATCACAGCTCTCTCACTGAATCCAAGTGTAGAAACAGTTCAGTAATCTGAAAAATAAAAAGGAATTACACAAACATTAGAGAGAAGGCTGAGGATAGGCACAAAGTCAGTGAAAGAGTATGTAGATTAAATCAAGATGGGTTAAGGGAGTAATCTGTATCTAAATTTTAGGTGCCTCATGAATCAGTCTTCTTAAAGTTCTTCTGTCTCTGTCTACAGTGGTTTGATTCCAAGTAGTAGGGTGGATTTTGATACAAACCTCTTGATTTTTTTTTTTTTCACTTGCCAGGATTTGATTTGGTTCTCAAATAAATTTCAGCAAAGATTAATTTTGGCAGAAACAAAATCCATCTCCATTTGAGGTATCATCCAAAATCTGATGGGGATATTAGTGTGTGAACCTACAGAGTCTACGCCATCATATGGAGCCCAAAGCATATCTGAGAGATGTGTGGCAGCTGAACGCCACTGAGAAACCCTGTAGTACCCCAAAGTGGTTCTAAGGGCCATGCACCATGACTGCAAGGGCTGCTGTGCCTTCTAAAGCCTGAGGACCATGAGTTGCAAGACATAATCTACCTAGCAACTAGCTACATCAGAAACAATTACGTCTCTTTTCTTTGTTCCATAGCCTTTCTGTTGTAGTTTCAGCAACCAAATGAGATGCCCATGTGGCAGCCCTCAGAATAGATTTCCAAGGTTTTTATGCTAAAAACTTATGTGACCCTTCTCCTCTCTGAACATAGCTCCTTCGAATACTGTTCAGTTCAGCACTGTGGATCCCATACCTTGCACACGAACAAGAAGCTATTTCCTGAGTCCCAAAACCTCCAGTTGACTGTGTTTAAAGCCTGAAGAACACCCTGAAGAAGATTTACCTCAAAAGTGATCACTGTAAGATTATTCTAAGCTCACGCGGTTTTAAAAGCACCCTTATAGGAACTCTCTCTGACAAGTTGGTAGATCATTCCAAATAGGACTTTGCACCTGTGGGCACGGTTCTGTTCAGGACTCACAGAGTTTACTTGGTTGGATTGTCGACAGTGTACACTTAATGAATTGTATGTGAAACAGAATATGGAAGCACAGTGGAAGATGGTATAAGGATTCAAAACTGTCTTGAATCAGAGACCAGTAAGGTGGTCTGCAGTTAACAGTGTGATTCTTTGAACATTGCTACAAGCAGGAAAGACCAGAGCAGGATAACAAATCAATGTGTAAAAAATATTTAATGTTTTTACAATTGTAAAATGAGAAATGTGTCATTCTGTGTCATATTGATAGGAGAGTCATATATACGATAAATATTTTGTCGAGTTCCAGTATGAGATGACTTTGAGTATCTTTCAAACATTGTGTAGTAGTTTGTCAGTGCCTGTTACAGCAAAACAAGTCACAGTCTTAAATACTTACATTGCAGTTGCAGCTGCAAATCTATAATCCTGTATTACATAGAAGCCTGGTGGTGTTTTTAATGTGGTGTGCATTTTTAAGGAATAGTTTTAAAAGCGTATTGGTATGAATGAGGTGAGGGAACTGACATGCCTTGTCAGGTAGGGAGCCTTGAAGAGAAATTTCTTAATCGAAGTGGACAATGTGTTCCCTCCTTGTTTAATTGCTATTAAGGAATGTGTCTGCTTATCTTCATTAACTGTACTTGACATCTGTATATATATGACGTGTGTTTCACAACTTCCTTCCTGCATTTCAAGAAGCCCAGCAAAATTAAAGGTTTCTGAACAACAGAATGGGTCAAAATGGAGCGAAGTGTGTACAGTAGCACTAGTGTCACCTTACAAATAAGATATTCTCTTGCTTCTTACCTCCCAAAGATGCACTAGGTTCATCTTATTTAATCAGATTATAGAAAAAAATTATTCAGAAAAAGAAAATCTTGAGACATCATGGCTTCATCTTTACTACACAACGAGTTAATGCAATGTGAGACACAGTCATAAATCCCTGTTGAAGCATTTATATGCTTCAACATATTTATATGCATTTATATGCATTTATATGCATTTATATGCTTCAAGGGTAGACAAACACCAGATATGCTAGTCTACAGAAAGAAGACATGGAGACTTTAAATACTTATTTTCAGCTAAAAAGTAAACATACCTACCTAGTATTATTAGCACTATACCTGACATGCATTTGCCTAAAATAAAACAAAATAAAATAAAA
>NW_010254535.1:0-15409 GCF_000690775.1 Eurypyga helias
CTGACTGAGGGTGCACTCGATCGCCTCATCCAAGGCATTGATAAAGACACTAAACAGAACAGACCCCAGTAGTGAGCACTGGGGAACACCACTTGCGACCAGCTGCCAACTGGACTTAAATCTATTCACCACAAATATTTGGGCCCGACCATCCAGCCAGTTTTTTACCCAGTGAAGAGTATGCTTGTCCAAGTCGTAAGCAGGCAGTTTCTCCAGGAGAATGGAAACTGGGAAACAGTGTCAAAGGCTTTACTGAAGTCCATGTAGACATGATCCACAGCCTCTCCCTCACCCACTAAGCAGGTCACCTTGTCATAGAAGGAGATCAGGTTAGTCAAGCAGGACCTGCCTTTCACAAACCCATGCCAGCTTGGCCTGATTGCCTGGTTGTCCTCTACGTGCCACGTGATGGCTCTCAAGATGATCCACTCCATATAACCTTCCCCAGCACCATGGAGAGACTGAGAGGCCTGCAGTTCCCTGGATCCTCCTTCCAGCCCTTCTTGTAGATGGTTGTCACATCTGCCAACCTCCAGTCAATGAGACCTCCCGGTTAGTCAGGACTGTTGATAGATGATGGAAAGGGGCTTGGTGAGAACTTCTGCCAGCTCCCTTAGCACCCTTGGGTGGATCCTGTCTGATCCCATAGACTTGTAGGTGTCTAGGTGGTGCAGCAGGTTGCTAACCATTTCCTGTTGGGTTATGGGGGCTTCATTCTTCTCCCCATCCCTATCTTCCAACCCAGGGGGCTGGGTACACAGAGAACAACTGGCCTTGCTATTAAAGGCTGAGACAAAGAAGGCATTAAGTACCTCAGCTTTTTCCTCAGCTTTTGTCACTATGTTTCCCCTGCATCCAATAGAAGATTAATATCCTCCTTAGCCCTCTTTCTGTTGCTAATGTATTTATAGAAACATTTTTTATTGTCTTTCATGGCAGTAAAAGACACTGAGGCACTTACAGAGAAGCTGGTAGCCTTCTGTACCACTGCTGAAGTTCTGTTACAGAAGACCTCCCAGTCTAACAGGGCATCTGGGACTTATTTAGGCAGTGAGCAGGTGAAATCCAGCAATAACAGCTTCTATTAATTATCATCTGGATGCTACATCCCTTCTTCCCATAGCTGATAACAAACCCACAAGGAGGAACGGGAGTGCTTCCAAGCAGGATTCTGCTGCTGGAACAAGCAGCACAGCAAGAGTAACTTTAGTGCACCGCTCCAAATAACGTACAGCAGGAGACGGATACACATACAGCTCATAATGGATGAACTGGGGCATTGGACCTTTGAAGGTCCCTTCCAATCCAAATTATTCCACCATTCTAATGTCATCCATCCGATCTGACCCTATATATCCATGTAGATGTTCTCAGAGCTACTGAGTTTCATCTCCACCTTCAGAACTTGAACTTGGGCTCTCTGGGTCTTTACTGAAACATTTTGTTTGGACAAATGCAACCTACTATTGCTGATAGACTTAGAAAAGATAGGGAGAAGGCCAAAATGAAACAAGGGTTACACGAGTCAACAGACATCTCCAGAATTACAAGTGGAACTGAGAAAGGGGAGCTGATCACACCAAGAAGATAAACTACAGTACGCCCCAAACCTTGACACAAGCATCAAGCCCATTCTTGTTTCAAGAGATCTTGAAGGTGTTCAGCCACCTTTTATCCCCCTTGTGACCCTCCGACTGTGCTCGCTGTGCTCAAGGAGCCGTCAGAAACGAGCTGGTGTGCTCGTAGCCAAGCCTTGCATGTTTGGGGAATGAGCAAACCCTGCTAAGCGGAATCTGGCTGTGCTGTTTGTGTTGCTAAAGAGCAGCACATGGGCATGGATTCACTCGGCTCTGCCAGTTGGTGAGGAAAGGCTGGAACCCAGCTGCATTTCAAAACATGAGACGTAAACAATGATTTGCCAGTGGGAGTAAAAGTAACTGCCTCTCAGCAGATGCTATAAACAGTCTTGAACATTGTATCCGGAACCTTAGGGCCATTAGTCTTGCTATTGATACCCCAATAATGTGAAGCGGGGAGAAATTGCTGCTAAACTGCTCTCCTTCATGGTTCTCCGTGTACATCCTCCTCTTGTAAAGGCTGCTTTTCTTCTCCTTGCCATCAGGCAGAAACTGCCTTTTTCTCCTTTCTCTGGTGCCTGGGGTTGGGTTTTCCAATTCAGTTAAAAAGTCATTGCAAGATCTTACTAGATACAAACCGAAACTGAACCAAGCGGAGGCACCCAATATCTGTCAGTGCAGGATATGTCTCATATTGGAAGGGAGGGGGCCGAACCCTTTCACAGTACAGCAGATTTTAAAGCAAATTTTAGCCCTGCAAGGATGGCCAGTTGCCTCCTGACTTTCCTGCAGCACTCAGACTGAAATCCCCACACTTCAGCCTTATTTATTCATGCATTTGGCTGTACTGGACAGATAGGCTTCCCAACACTCATTGATCTGTCCGTGAGGGTGACAACACGGGAGGGGATTTCACAATCAGGCATTCACCTCCACGCCAAGACCATGTGCTGGAACTGAGGATGACCGTAGGCTAAAGGGAGTTGCTGACTAGCTCTGACTGCTGACAGCTTCCATTTTGTTGGCCTCCCCTCCTCTGCTGAACATCCAAGTGTGGAAGCATCCTCCCTGCTTCTCACCTCTGCCTCCTTGTCAGTCTTTCAGCCTTATTTCATGACTTTATCCTTGGCATCTGGCCCTGTACTTCGAAGCAGAGTGGGGAGCAGAGACAAGGGCTGCTGACAGGGAGACATTTGGCTGGTGCTGCACCTCAAGTGATGCTGCGGTCCATCTCCCAGTCCCTCTTCAGCAGGTTCTCCATCAGAGCTGGTGAATTTCCAACCCTGGCAGGCAGATGGAAGTGAGGGCTGCAGATTTGTTTAGGAGACAGAGGAGTGAAGACCAAAATTTCTAATAAAGCAACTCAGTACAGAAAGACACACATCAGTAAATCCAAGAGCTCTGAGCTGCTGTGAGAGGGGTGAGTAAAGCTTGTGCAAATTTACTTATAACCAAGTGTATCCTTTCTTCAAAAAAGTTTGCTTTTAATTCTTTACAGCAGGGCTTCAATTAAAGAAGAAAGAAAAGTAAACTTCAAATGAGAAATGGCTGAGGATTATCATCCAAGAAGAGGGAGATCTGCACATATGTTTTTCTTCTCTGCAAGATGTAATGCTTTCTTTTACCTAGCTTAGAGGGCAAAACACATTACTGAGAAAAGCCACCTATTTCCTGTGGGAGTAAGGCACTTGCTGCTCACTGAAATTCAGTGGGTTCTGGTTGTCTCAGTCCCCTTGTGCCTCCTTTAAAGTCCTGTTTAGCAACACAACATTAATGTTGCATCGACTCAGAAAGTATAGGCCCTGCATTTTCTTGGAGTTTCTGATTCCAGATGAAGGTAACACAACTGTAGCACTCATGACTGATACCCCAGGGACATATGAGCTGCATCTGCATGGGATGAAAAGAGTGGCCTTGAAGGTCATTTGTGTGATGAAGATACTTTCTATATCCGTTACCTGTTCTGTTCTACAGACCTGTCTTGAAACAGCCATGTCGTTCCCAGGAAGCTTTTGGGATTCCTGTGTAAGGTGCAGAGAAGGCTCACAGTGAGGACCACATATATGTGTTACCTACAGAGATGGTTCTTCTCCTTGTCACAGGATCATGCGGATGCTGATTGCTTATGTGGGCTCACAGGGAGACCAGAGAAACTAACAGAGGAGAAATTAACTGGGAATTGCTAAATGTGCAGAGGACACTTGCAGCTCAAGAAGTGTCTGAGACAACATGTCTGGGGACTGGGAGAATCTTGCTTGGACATGAAGCAGCAGGCTTTGTTCTTCTGCCATTCTCTAGGATTCTGCTTTCGGCCATGGTCAGACGCAAGGCATGGGATTAGATGGACGTCCTGTCTGACCCAGCACTGCCCAGATCTGCTTGGACTTTGCTTCTACAAAGGACTTCATAGATATAACGTATATAATGAATAGCAAGACAGAAAGGGCTTGGGACTGCGTTTAGCCAGTAGCACATACACAGCCCCTGGGATTATGGCACTGAGAGGCCCCAGAGTCAAAAGACAGTTGCAAACGATCAGTCTTAGGCTGCTGGTCAGGAAGCAATGCGTTTGTCAGCACAGTGAAAGCAGGAGCAAGCTCGGTGCAGAGCATTCCGCCTGACAAATACTTCACAGTTAGCAGTGGCTGTGCCAGCGGGAAGAGTGAAGCAAGAAGTTGCTTTGGAAAACTGTAGAGGTTGACATCAGAATCCACACCCAAAGAGAATTCAGATCATTCGGAGGGCTACCTCTGTGCCACATCACAAGGCATCTCTTGTCCCCTCCCCTGCCCCAACCCACTCCTTGACTCTGCTCTCCCAGCTGCTGTCTCCCATAAAAGCCATGGTCCTGACTTTGGGCAGCAGTTTTTGGTCTGCAAACTGGGGCAACCTTTAACAAAAATTGGTGATGTATCTAAAAATTGCATTTTTAGATCTCCACCTCTTGAAGTAAGGATGACTATAATGGCCTTAGGTCACCAACCTGATCCCACCTTCCTACCTGAGCTGCCCCACCTCACACATACAAAGCTTTTTTGGTCAGAGCATCACACTGGGCACTGGGACTGAACAGGCCAAGCCCCAAATCCTTTTCAGTCATTGTTTCCCAGGCAGCATCCCCCATCATACATACAAACATGGCTTACCTGATGTTTTCCTGGATGTTCAACATCACAACTGCTGGTGTCAAAATTAACAAGTTTCAACCATGACCTTGTATTTCACAGGCTCTTCTGAGGCCTTTGAGTCAATCTTCTGCACATCAGAATGCTGCTTTGTAGGACACCAAATTCTTTGTTGAAGAAACTTGTTTCACTCTCTTTGTAGCATGCAACTTCTTGGGCTGGCACAGAAACCTGTTGGTAATAGTAGGACCACTGCACAGATGCTACGGAATTCCTAAATGTCTCATGATTGTTATCTGTTTCTTCTGTTTCCTTCCTTCTGGGGTAGAAGTTAAGGACAGAGAACAAGATAGAAATATGGTCTTGAAATCAAAGTGTTTGATGAATTAAGGGTTGGTTAACAATCCCCACAAATAGCCATTGCAACTTTTATTCCTGAGCTCAGATTACCCTCTGCACATATAGAGCACATGCTCATGTTTCCTTCCCCTTCCATGTGTTTTATATTCACTCATCCCATAGCAAATGTACCTCCTGATCAGCAAGGCCTAAGCAAAGGGGTTTCAGTCCCCAAAATGTGCAGCCAAAAAGAGATTTCCCCAAAGCCACATCTGTAAACAGCAAAGCCCTGTGTCTGCTGCTGACAACAGGCTTCTATTGCCAAACCCTGGGAGATGCTGCCCATTTTCAAAAAAACCCGCCCTGACCCTTGGGCTGAGCTCATTTTGGTGCCCCAGAAGAGTTAAAGGATTGTGCAAGGAATGAGGACTGGGAGAATATATTAATCTATTTCTCCATCTGAAGGATTCAAATCCCTGTGTCAGCTGGGGGTGCAGGACCTCACAGGAAAGGGAGAACTTCAAATCCACTTGCTGTAATTTTTGTTTGTTCATAGAAAAAAAAAAAGAAAATTAAAAAAATGTTATTTTCTTGCAAGTGATCAGCCTGAATAATTACAGCTCTGGTGTGCGTTCAAGCCTGTCTCTCCTGAGTGGAGGACATCCTGCCCTGGATTTTCTTTTCTTTTCTCTAGAAATATCCATTGCTTTGTGATATCTGGGAGTGGCAACAAGTGCTCGCCCTTGATGGGGGCTACAGACCATGGGGACCTCTTGCTCTGTAGCACGTATGTTGCAGAAACTCTCTGTCCTCCATGTCTTGATGGCAGCAAGGTGTCCAGGAGAGCACTAACACCCTGCCGATAGTGGCACAAATTCATCAGCGGTCTGTTAATTAACTGACAACCAGCCAAACTCATTCCCTTATCTCACAGCACACAAATGAGGCTGGTGAGGCAATTCTGCCTGGGGGAGGGTTTCATTAGTGCAACACTGAGAAGCCAGTGCCGGAAGGAAAGCATCCAAGGAAACAGAACATATGAATTCTTACCCTGGTGTCTGCATCCTTTCCAGCTGGGGTGACAAAATAAACCTCAGTTTGTGTCTGCAAGATTTTATAGTACAAGAGATCAGAGATTTAGGAAAGTTTGTCTGTCCTAGAGACTTTCACAAACATGGAGGAAATACCAGTTAAAGAATATTTGGTGCTCTAAGGAATTTAGCAAATCTTCCCTAGTTCTGCAGACAACACCAAGTTGGGTGGGAATGTTGATCTGCCTGAGGGTAAAAAGGGTTTCAGAGGGACCTGGACAGGCTGGATCAATGGGCCGAGGTCACTGTATGAGGTTCTACAAGGCCAAGTGCCAAGTCCTGCACTTGGGTCACAACGCAACCCTCTGCAACGCTACAGTCTTGGATATTAGGGAAAATTTTTTCCTGTAAAGGGCTGTCAGGCATTGGAATGGGCTGCCCAGGGAGGTGGTGGAGTCACCATCCCTGGAGGGATTTAAGAGACATGTGGATGAGGTGCTCAGGGACATGGTGTAGTGGTGGGCTTGGCAGTGCTGGGTTAATGGACTCTAAGACTAAAGGTCTTTTCCATTCTAAAAGATTCTATGATTCCTTAACTCTCATCTTATCTTCAGCAAGAGATTTCTGACCCTATGAATTGGTTCATTCCCCACTGAACATTTTACTTGCATTTATCACATGCACATTCAGTATTTGCTGCTCTTTCTGGGGCTGCCGAGCCTTGTTGGAAAGTTTATCTGAGGCCTTACTGTACGTCTAGAGTTGCAGTAGAAAGACACAGGCAACTTGCAGCTACAAACATTGAAATTCCATAGGGATGCTGAAAATTATAAACTATAGTGCAAATTTTATAGACATTATGTTTGTTTATAATGAGCATCAATAAAACCTGCAGGGTTTTTAACTCCCTCCTTTGGTAGAGAGACTGTATGAGGAATCTGAGGAATTGGATGATACCATTAATTCTCCTAACCAATAAAATAGGAGGTGGTTCCTCTGAAAAAATGCCAAGGTTACAGAGAAAGCTGAATTTGAATAAGGATAGTGACACTGGATGGATTGGTCTATGAATTTCTCTGCCTGTAACCTCACAATATTCTGATCCTTGGCTTTTTCAGTTGTACCTTTTATTTTCTGAACCCCCAGTTAGAGTTAACCAGCCATGGAGTCAACCCTGTGCGCTCGTGCACACCTCAGAAGATGCAGGTGCATCTGGATGCTGGCCACCTCCTATCTCACGCCCTGGCAGTATGTAATGACTTGCTGGCCCTTGCCTGGTTTGGGGGTTGGGGTTTTTTTGTGAGTTATTAAGTCATCTTTAAAATGTTCACATGCCAAGATATTTGCCAAGACTTAGCCCGGAGCAGTTCTTCCCATCAGCTGCAGCTTTCGTGCTAACAGTGCAGGGGATAGATTTATCTCTGTCATTGCACCAGTAAAACCAACAAGCAACACAGTGGGTCCAAACCTGAGTCCTCAAAAGACATTGGTCTTGGAAGATTCTTTGAAAATGTGGATATCCTGAAGCTCATTGTCGGGTCTGATATGCAAAGCCAGGGCAGAAGTCTGCTGAGGAGGAAGGTGGTTTCTACAGGGGCTTGAGGGATTTGCAAGATAATCACAAGATTAAGGTTTATCATGACATTTCTTCCTTGCATGCAGCTTGTCAGACCTCCTGCTGCCCACCGGTACCTGCCCTCCCTCCTGAGCATGAGGGATTTGAGGTGGCTACGATGAATCTTGTATCCACACCATAGACACCATCAAAAAACAGGTAGGATGAACCCTACTAATTGGGGTAGGAAATCCTTTGTTGCTCAAGACAAGCATGTGTTATCTGACAGCAGGGTTGCCAGAGCTGCTTTCCTCCTATATCTCCTTCCCTAGTTTGCGGTTATAAACCAGGGCTTTCCCGGAAAAATTAAATACGAGAGGTCTTCTGTCTGAGAACCTCACTTATCTATTTGCTGACATCATGCCTGGCAACTTATTTATTCAGCAATGTCCTGAAAAAGAGGATTTGTTTGGAATCTGTGAAGATGAGTAAGCACGAAGCTGAGGACAGGGTGTAGACATCACCAGGGGAGGGGAACAAATAGACGGGAATAAAGTTTCTAATGGAGCTGAAAGATGAGACATTGGGCCCCTTTTTAAAAGAATATGTTTTCAGTAATAGTTTTGACTAAAGGAAGAGCAGGGAGCTGATGGTTACTGTGGGCACAGAGATAAAGACTCTGCAGAGGGAAGAATTGGAAATTATCATAAAAGACAAAATGCCTGAGCTTGAGAGCTAAAAAGGGTGGAATTTAATAAGGTATGAGAGTGTATGTTGAGGGAATCAAACAAAAAGTTTGACTAAAAGAGAAAAAAATAGTTTGGAAATTATGGAAGGGGACAAATGTGGAGATATAGGATATTTATAACCTAACTAATCAAGGCATCTATGGAAAAATATCCTAGATGTACTGGGCAAGTAATGCTGGGATGGAAACCTTAATGTCATTGTATCAGACACTTGAGAGACCACAGCTGAAGCACCCTGAATAGTTCTGATCATACTCACTTTAAACGACTGAACCCAAACTGCATGCTTGGAGGAAAGAGATGCTAGAGTGGTACTAGAGTAAGAAGAAAAAGCAAGGGGACTTGGAGGAACCTAAACATGTCCTTCATCCATCCCAGGGTGTCTGGCACCTAGGTACATGCTGGTAGAAGAGAGATGAAGTGCAGTGACTGGGAGAGGCTATGAAGATTCAGGCCAGGCTACCACCTGACCATGGCTCATCCCAAGCCTCCCTAAGACTTAGAAAGGACTTTTTTTTTCCTCCAAACCATGCAGGTAAGCAGTTCTGTGTCAGCTAGGGTGAAGGCTTGTTTGGCTAGGGGTAGGTGAGTGCACTAAGCTAGCTGGATGGGAATCTGCTCAAGGGTAGAATATAGGCAGGAATTTAATTGGGACCTTACCTCAAGAAGAGTGAGGATCCTTAGCTGCCCTGCAAGCTCAGTGACTGTGGCATGACCTGAGCTGCTTTCAGCTATAGTATGATAGCCTTAAACTTTGGTTTTTGCAAACCAGTGAAATGGAAGTGCAGACCATGCCTCGGTGCCTGAACAAGGTGCTGGTAGCAAAGGTTAAACAGTACCAAAGTCTGCAGTGTAGGGTCCAGGCAGGGCTTTTGTCCAGCAGAGATGTGATCTACAGAAGAGGATGCATCTGGGAGGAAGACATCTCTGAGCACATAACGGCTGGTGAAGGGTCAAGCAGGAAGACAGACTGTTGAGAAAGTGATAATACTGCACAAGCTGAGCTTTTGTCGGAAAGGATCTGCCAGATCATCCCAACCCACGAAACTAAGAGAAAATGAAGATCAGGTTTTTTCCTCCTGCAATGAAAGACATGCACAAAAGGGGAACCCTGTAAAAACCCCTCAGAAGAACTGGTCAAAGCTTAAATAATCAATTTGTGTAACAGTTCCCACAGGCTGAACCACAGCAGAGGACTCCACAGGAAAGGCAACCAGATAGCTCCCTAGGAGTGGCAGGGAAGAGAGATTAGATATTTCCTCTGTTTGTTACTCAAACAATATAAAGAGACTTGGTTTCACTCCTTGCAGCAATGCACAACTGCCTTCTATTTATGTGCAATGTGCACCCCACTGTCCTCAGGTCCCTGGCAGACCCACAGGGACAACACCAACCAGGGGTGAAGATGACCGCGGTGGCTGCATGGTGAGTTATGGCCATTGCTGATTTAGCAGAGAGGGACACAGAGCTCTCCAGTGATACCAGCTGCCCCTCAGACACCAGCACTTGTGGGCTAAGCATCCTACAGCAAACCTGCCTACGGCTGTCAGACGAGCTGTAAAGAAACCCCACTCAAGGGAGGTAGGAAAACTCCACACCTCCTATAAGGAAAGCTCTCCAGCTGGCTTCCCAGCTTTGCCCAGAACTTCCAGCCAAGTAAAACATGTCTCTGCTGCTTCCTCCTACCTTTTTTTCACCCAATCTGTGCTGCCAAAAGCCCTGTGACCCTTGCTGCCCACATCTCCTGCACAAGCAGGTAGGAACTGCCACAGGTTGGAGTAGATCACAAATGCCTCAAGTAATTTTTGTGAGAAAACTTCAACTTGTCCAAAAAAATTTTAGCCTGGAAAGTGTGGTGCTGAGTGGAAAAGCTGTCAGGCTGTGGGAGCATTTCTGACCCATGCCAAAGGTCCAGCCTCCCTCTCCCAACCCAACCCACAGACAGCTTTGATGGCTGAGGCAATCCCTGGACACCAAGGTTCAAGTCCCACCTCTGGAGCAGAGCAGAAGTCCAGGTCCACCTTAGCAAACACACACTTAAATTACTGTTTCAGCACAGTGTCTACCTTATTAACCTGTTTTAGACATTTTCCACAGCTATGTCCCTGTAAGGATGGGGACCTGTGTGTCACCTTAGGGACAGCATGCAAGGTTCAGAGATCCACTGGTGTACCTAATTCAGGAATACCCTTAGAGTCTCCATCCATTTGCTTGCCCTTAGGGGATGATGATGCTTTGTACATAATTTGCTCTTGTTCTAATCCCTGACTATGTTTAAATTAAACTGGGAATTTTTTGGAGCAGGGATTGTCCTCCCTGAGTGTTTAGAAAGCTCATGTTCCATAGCAGAAACTGCAATTCCTATGAGCCTGTGATTAAACATGGACAAAGATTTGGACCAAGTCATGCCTGGCTTGTTTCTTTGTCCTCAAAATGAGCAGAAAACAGATTGTCCTATCCATCTCCCGGGGGTCTGCAGAGGAGCTGCATGTAGTTCACTGCAAACAGAGTTTCCCTGTTGGCTGCAGGTTTATCAGGACTGCAGCTGCTCAGGAAAATGAAGTTTTGGCAAGACTGAAATTTTCTCTTGGAAATCAATCCATTTGCCAGGAGAAGAAAAAAAAAAAAAAAGGAGAGAGAGGGGAAAAAATGCACCTAATGGTCTGTCTGGACAAAATGGCTGAGTGCTAACTTCATCTAGGATTTCTCCTGCCTGCCTGCCAGTCCGGCTCCATATTTTTATGCTTTTATTTTAGCCTGCGATCAGTTTTCCACAATATTGAAAACAGCTACTGCTCTAATGAAACTTCTTATCTGCTTGTCTGAGGTGTGTCTTGCTGCTGAAAGGGAATTGTTTGACATTTTGAATGAGATGGTAAAAGAAGCTGTTTCGCTCAATACTAATTAGAGCAGCAGCTGGTTTGTGCTTTTTTTTTTTACTATAACACTAAGAGTAAACTAAAAGAAAAAGAGAGGCTGCCCTCTCTTAGAGAAGCTCAACATACAGATAGTTTTCAAACTGAGAAAGAGTAATTCTGAAGTTTTACTCCAGTATTGTCATTTTCCTAATAGTTGGTAATTCTTAATCACTGTTTTCCAGAGAATCTGACTTTCCAGCAAAATGGAATTTCTGAGTTTTGCCTGGTGGTAATTGTAACACATAGGCACTGCTATTAATTTTCATGTATTCCAGGGATCCTATAGATTACGATGGGGTCTAATGTGTCCATGGAGATCCATGAAGGACAAGACTTATGATTACAGTGCTGCTTGTTACATCAGCAACAGTAATTAGCCCAGTGAAAACAGTCCTAAGATGTGTATGTTGGATCTCTAGCTGATGCCAGCTGGAATGAAGCTATTGCCTTCAAGCACAAAGCACACACACAGTCCTTATGAAGCGGACAAAACCTGTGGAAAAACTAAGCAGCATCCATGGGTCCCCACAAACCCTGCATGACCCAGGAGGAAAAGAACAAGGCACTACAACAATCTGAACATTATGTCTGTACGAACAGTAAAAATACCTCTCTGCTCAGCTTGTTGCCCAGGAGTTCTCTGCCCCAGATCTCCTGGACAATGATGAGACCCGTCAGGAAAACATTACTTTGGACATAGCACAATCCTACATCTTGGTCCCACAGTGACAGTAGTGCATGTGCTGTCCTTTGTCGCCAAACTAGGAGAGGAGCAAGTTTTGGGTTTCAGAGCAAACTACAACCCCACAACTGCTGAGCAGAACCAGCCAGCCATGGCCTTTGCTCTTCTCCTTTGCCCAGATACAGCATCGGCCAACCACTCGCTGATAAGAAATTACTCTATTTTTTTGCTCTATTCCCTAAGAGGGTTTGACTGAGGCAATGTTTACGTTGAACATCCCATACTATAGACTGTACGTTTGTCATGTTGCTGTACAACAAGTAGATAATAATCTACCCACTCATTTGTCATGTTGCTGTACAAGTAGATAATAATCTACCCACTCCAGATGGAAGCAAATTTTTGAGCTGAAATAGCCACTCTGTTTGGGGTGGTGTATGACCCATGCAGCTGAAGCCAGCTTATCTTCTCCCTTCCTACATCTCCGCAATAGACAGCATCCAAGGTCCCTTCAATGTTATTTTGGGACCACCAGGCCATGAAGGAAACTGTAAGTCATCATTATGATCCAAGCACAGTCAATGCCTGCCCTGTTGATGGCCAAGCTCCTGAGGAAGACAAATCCTTCCTCTTAACTCTTGGAGAAGGGCTGGCTACTTGTCTCAGAGCTTTCTCCTGCCTGCCATGTATTCCAGGGACTGGAAGCTGTCCATTTTTCTTGAAAAGTCACCTCTGAGCTCAGTCAAGGCCTAAAATCCAAGCTTGCTGATTTTCAAACACAATTTTGCATTAAAACATTGTTTATTTTCTCCTTCCCTTTCAATCTGCAAGGGAAGATCATTTGTTCTTCCCACACACTCCATCCTTGCAACGCAGAGACGAGTAAAAATAAACAGCAGCAGCGCATTTCTGGGAATGCATTTCTATAACGGCCTGTCCTGTCTGCTCTGACTCAGACCCACAGCACATGAAAAGGAGACGAGAACCAGTGCAAAACCAGAAGACTCGACATGGCGAACACTGCTAGTGCAAGCTCAGAGGTGCATTTATCATTACGCACCTGCTGGCATCGTGCATCCTCTTCTGTTGACAGATTTGCTGGCGTGGTATGAGGAGTTTTGTTCTGCAGGCTGTCACAACCCAAGACCATGTTTGGAAACCTGCTGTGAGGTCCACATGGACCCCATGGACTCTCTGCCTTTGGCAAACTGACCTCAAGGACTCGGAGGTTTGGTCCGTAATTTTCCCCACCTTTTACCCCAGACTCAAGTTTGGAAATTTTCCCAACACTGAGAGGCTTTCTAGATGCCCAGAACACCTCATGTCTTTTGGGATACTACGCAATCATGAAGTCTTCCATGGTGCACCAGTTCCTGACTGATAGGAAGGTGAAGGACAGTCATTCTCCTGGGCAGTCCAGCAGACAACCTTAGCATGTCCCTGGGCACCAGCTGAACCACGGGGACCTTTTATGACTGATACCTGCAATCAGAGGTGAAGGACAGTCATTCTCCTGGGCAGTCCAGCAGACAACCTTAGCATGTCCCTGGGCACCAGCTGAACCACGGGGACCTTTTACATCACCAGGCAAATGACCACAGCCAAAAATGACATTACTGCTCTGTGTGTTACCAGGCTGTCAGGAAATCCCATGGGTCATCATATGCTCTTGTATGGTAAGACATATGATAGGGTGTCAAAGCATGGAACTGCACCAGGGAGCATGTATGCTCTAATCCTTGGCTGTGCTTCCCCACTACTCCAGCCTCCTCTAAACAGAAAGGTCACTTACATTGTTCCTTCACTTTGTCTGCAGCAGCCTGACAGCTTCAGCACGATGATACCAGGCCAGCTCAGTGATGTCAATTAAATACTTGTCCAAGCTTCAAAGATTTTAGTATCAGATGGATGCCAGGAGGCGGGCTTCAAGAGAGGATGGCTCTTTGCAGCATTATTAGGAGCTCATCAAACACATCGTTGTCGTTGTGAGATGCCAGGACCATGAGTTCATAAAGCAGAATGTGCCCAGTCTCTCTGCTGGATATTTTGTGCTTTTGATCAAAAAAAAAAAAAAAAAAGAAAAGAGTTGACTCATTTCTGGTTCAAGTATTCACCTGAAAAAAGTAACAAAACAAAGGAAAGGAAAGGCAAGTATGACAGAAGGGAACTGTCAAAAGCCCTGTGTTCTTCCACAGTTTGTGAAAAATAACTATTCATTAAGAGAAAGCACTTGAAAAAGGTCATCAAAGACAGTGATGCATAAGATGAGGCAACTTGGTGACAGACGTATCTGATGCATTATTTCACGTATTGTTCCTTAAAACGTACCTTTGCATCACAGCAGCTCCAGCTCCCTGCCGCAGATGGGTGAGCTCTGCCCCACAGGAGCTCACTCCCATTGAGAGGTCTTTTCGCCACACTGTGAATCTGTTCCCTGTGCTGCAGCAGCAGGGAAAGATCCCACCAGGATCAGGAACCCATGTGCTGAGCGGTCAAAGGCACAGGCAGAGCAGGAGCTCGCGAGCACGGGTCCCTGCAAGCGTGCGGCGAGAGCGGCTGAAAAACACTGGCATTTTCACCGATGCCACTTGTTTAATTAGGAGACACCAAGTCTCTGTGGTTTTATCTTACAGCCCCACATAAGAAAGCAGGAATCCCAGTTTTCAGTTTCTTTTTTCCCACCTCCTAATTTCTCATCTTCATGAATACTGTAAAAAATCCCTCTAAAATACAGTGTTAGAGAGACCTCCAAATCAGAAAATACGCTGAAGCATCACCTGTTTGTCTCTGTTTTTAAAATCCTATGCTTTCAAAGGCCACCCCAGAACACAAATCTGTGTCTGTACAGAAATCCCACTGGGATTTCTGTAAACTTCTTACTCATGAGCAGCGTCACTTAGACACTAACCCCAACACAGCAAGTGTTGTGCAAACAGAACAACAAGGTGGCCCTGACCCACAAGGAGCGCACATATTGTCCAATGGCTTTTGAACCAAGTGGCTGTCTCTTGCAGACTGGAAAATTGCAGATTCCAGATAAACCAGGGGGTTTTAGCTGCAAAAACAACATGGTGTCAGTGTCTGAGTGGCTGGGGTGAACTTAGTCCCTCCTAGGTGCTTTGTGTTGGGGGACCCTCCTGAAAGACACATTGTCATTCAAACACAGCTCACTGCTGGCTTTAAAACCAGCTGAGAATTTCCCTGCCTGCTCTGGGCTTAGGAATTGCCAGGTTAAGAAGGTTGCTGGCTTAAAAAGCCAGCCCCGACCTACATTAGGTGAAGGTGCTTGTCTGGAGGATTTTAAAATACTGCTTTTGCTTTTATTTCCATGTATTCATCCCCTCTTTCCAGGGAAATAAACTGGAAAAGCGGCGTTCTGCCAGTATCTGACGAGTGAGCAATTCTCTCTTGTCTCTTAAATTCTGGATTCCTT
>NW_010254535.1:15435-52772 GCF_000690775.1 Eurypyga helias
AAAAAAAACCAAACCCCCAAAACCCAGCTCCCAGCTTTCAAGCCAAGAGACTCCCTGAGTCTGGAAGGCTTCACAAGTAAAATAAAACATTACAATGAAAATTACTTTCTCAGCCACGCTCTGCATGAGAAGGCTGCAGAACTGCTGCCACGATCCATACGCCTTGGTCAGGAGCCCATGGCTGGTCCCTCTCAGAGGCACCGTGTTGGACTCCAGTCCTGCAAATCCCAAGTTGCTCGTGGCTCTGCAGAGGTAAAGCAAACAGCATGAGGCCAGCCCCACTTTAGAGATAGATACTTCTCTGTCTGAAATTTCTCCTTGCTCTGCAATACTAGCAGTGCCATGGCTCAGGAATGGATACGGCCTGGGGGCTGCATCCAACCCAATAGGGCAGTTTTATCTGCTCCCCACCACGCCATACAACCAAGGTGGGGACAGCACAACTACATCTATCTTGGCCTGATCTTCAAACACCAACCTACAGCTACAACTGAATATAGAAATTGGCCCTTCCTGCCGTACATGGATAATTATGATCAAATCCATAGCAGCCTTACTTGGCGTGAGCAGTTTTTCTTACATAGCTGAAGCCTGCACCCCTCCCACCTGGCATTTCAAAGCAATGCCCTCCCCTGCCCACCCACACATCCCACCAGCTCATCGAAGCCCTTGTCTCTGCACAGGGTTACTGCCACAGCCTCTCATATGGGCTTGCCTGATGCAAATTTACCTCCATTGCACATAAAAAAATGCCTTTCTGCAACAGTATTTTTAGCTCCTTGCCTTGGTCAGGTCAACTCTTTCTTCATTCTGGTTCTCTTTGCAGTCTTTCACCCTGTTAGAAGGAGGGAATAAGTGATTTGCCTGTGTTATCTAAGGTCTCTGTGACCCCTTCTCCCTCAGCTCTGATCCCAAGCCCAGCTCCAGGCTCACATGGTTCATCCTCTACTGGCTTCTGAATCTCCTCTGACTCTCTTCAGGCTGAGAAAATCCCCCAGATACAATCACAGCCTGTCCTTCCAATCAATGCCTTGTCCTTCTGCCTCAAACCCTCCCTACAAGCTCGCCTTGTCATAGAATCATAGAATCACCCCCTGGTTTGGGTTGGAAGGGACCTTAAAGACCACCCAGTTCCAACCCCCCTGTCATGGGCAGGGACACCTTCCACTAGACCAGGTTGCTCAAAGCCACATCCAGCCTGGCCTGGAACACTTTTCCTCCAACAACTTCAGCACCCTTTGCCTCTGTTAGAAGGTCAATAGAGCTACCCAGTCATGGCGACCCATATTGGCTCATTGCTTTTTGATGAATCCCTTGGTCTGTCTGGTGAGGGGTTTTCCCTTCTATTTCAATTGCAAAAGCTTTAGTTCACCCTTTGGACATCATCTAGCAAAAGCATCCCACAGCAAGGACAGTGCCCACTTGCTGATTATCACAGTCCAAGGTCCAGCCTCATCTTAATTTTCTCGTTGGTGAGCATGGATGAACCCAGTCTGTAGCCAGTGGAAGGACATGGCCAGCACCCAAGTGAGATGTCCCTCGTTTCCAAAAGAATCAGGGTCCCCCAGACTGCTGTCCATAGGTCTGCCTAAAGGCTTGAACTCATGACTTGGCTACAAAACTAAATTAGTCAGGAGAGTTATAATGCTTTTACAGAGCCTTTTCCACTGTTCCAGTGGGTCTTTGGATTGGGTGGAGACCAGCGCAGGGTCACTAATTGCAAAACATACCCATTAATGGCCACACCTAACTGGAAATATCTCTGAGCTATGGCATCTCGTGCTCTCTCCCCAAAGACCCAGGACCTTCCTTTGCCAGCCTTCTGCTGCCAAAATCCACTCGATCTGAAAATTTCATTTTGAAACCATTTTCTGCAAATTAGAAAGGTCTCGCTGCTGGGACCCAAATGACACGTTGTGCTCTCCAGCAGCCGGGTGTGGTGTCTGCCGCATCCAAAGTGGCCAACCCCAGTGGGAGGGGAGCCGGTGAGAACCTGCAGTGCTGGGAGGCTGTGGTTTCCAAACCCCAGGTGAAGGGAGTGAGCCTGGAGGGATATGATCTGGGGGGAAGATTAAATGGAGCACTTCTCTTTTCCAAAGTAACCTTTTCCTCCTTTTTTCCCCTCCCCATTTTCAGCCAAAACCCGGGGAAAATTCTTACAAAAATACATTTCCATTTACTTGGCAAATAAGTTTCCTCCCTTATTATTTCCTGTCTGTTTTATGAAAAAAAATTTCAGTATTTGGAGACAGAGTTAAGATGAGTGAACAGAAACAAGGGATATGATGCCACTTAGTGGAACATAGTTAGATAATAATAGAGAACTACATTCCAACATCTGTGTTTCTAATTTTTGGTCACCTCTGTAAGACAGTGTTCTTAATCCTGATGCACACTGGGGACTTCTCAGGATACCAAGCTGAAGACAAGGGCTGCAAAGCAGCCTGTGCTGTGCAAAGCCAGAATAAAAAATTCCCCTTCAAATCCTGGAGATGCAGCCCGATGGCATGGGGAATTTTGCAGAAGAGTGGGAAAATCAGGGATGTGATAAGTTCAGGGCAGATGCAGATGATTGCAAAGATGTTGTGAATTGCCCCATAAGAAATTTCACAAGACAGTAAGATCTTTCCAAGCAGTGCTAACGAACAGAGGAGAGAGGACAACCCACCATCTCACTGGTTAACTCTGCTCTTGGCTTTTGCCGGATTCCTACCAGGGCAAAGCCAGGATGGTGAAATTCAAAGCACTAAGAGAACACAAAGGTGCCCCCAAAAAAACTCACCAAGACAGGAGAAATCCTGCAGAAAACACCCAAACTGATAGGTGGCACTACCTCCTGAGGACAGCTGCCCTCCCCAGGCAAGGGGCACAGACATGAGCCAGCAGGGCAGAGTCAGCCACTGCTGCCCTGCCAAAGCCTGGCTGCTGATAAGGGAAAACTTCTTATCTCTCCTGTCTGTCCTGTAATACACCCTAGCCCTTACGCCTCTGCAGAAGCTTTGGTTGGCAGCAGCAATGTTAGCATGCTTGCCGGCACTTTACAGTATTTTTAGCCCTCATGACATTAGCAAGGTGCAAAAAAAAAAAAAACAAACCCCAAAACCCAACAGTCCTGATTTGGCATGCGTATAAAAGGGATAGGGGGCTGCCTGGAGTTGCCTACCTTTTGCAAACGGCGGGGAGCCACGGCTGTGTCGCGAGCAGGGTGAGTAGGAACACCCCCCTTTTTCAGAGGCTTTGCTGGCTCTGCCATTAGCCCCCATGCACACTGTGCTGGATCTCACCCACCACCTTACAGAGCCGCTAGAGATCATTTCCCAGGGTTTTGTCACCCCTCCGCATTTATTCCCTCGGTTCCATCCGCTTCCTCAACTATACCATAGCAGGACAAGTGCCACATCCCCACACGGAGTAGCCAGGGTCCAGTGTGGCTCTGCTTTGGTGGCCTCTTTATGGTCCTCCCCCTACCTCCTGATCACCTCCACCTTCCTCACCCCAAAACCTCTGCACCCCAACACCTCTTTTTCCAACTCAGCACTCCCCAAGGCATTCCCCTTCCCCTCTCCACCTCTTGCCAGGCTGGTTACCATGGGAGGGATGCTGCAGAGATGTCAGTCTCTCTCTGTTCATTTTGTGGAGGTTTTCCACTCGACCCCTTATACCTTTAAGCTGCTGCCATAAAGGCAAAGCAATTCCTGTACTCCTGACATTGAAACTGCACAGAGCTGCCAGCGATAATGTTGCGTGGGGTACTTTAAAATTGAATTTATCTGCTCGGAGCATGGTCAGGGCAGTCTGAAATGCCTGCCTGAGGACATGAGTCGAGAGCCTGCTGATAGCACAACTGTCCCTGGGAAGGCAGGGGGTCCTTCTCCTGTTCAAACCCCAGCAGCAGCCAGCCCTTCTCCCATCTCTCTGAGCCCTCTGCAATGGCACCTCCAGGCTGAAACAACCCCTCCAGAGCTGGTGTTTCAGGGATTAAAATGTTATCATCTCCAGGCACTACGGGACATGGGGAAGGAGCTGTCCACCCTGTGGGTGCATGCAGAGGTTGCACTAAGATCAATGCTCTCAAAGACCCATCCTTGCCAACCACAGATGAAATTTATGGGGAAAAATAACAATGCAGAAGTCCCCTGCTACGCTCTTCTCCAAGTGAGTTAGGGAATTCTGAGCTAGGGGGTGTGTATGAAGCATCATGCTTAGGGCATGGGAAGAAGAAACTGTTTGGGCTAATGTCAGCGTGGTGCTTTTGCTTAAATCAATATGGAAGTGATATGGAATTGAAATAAAACATTTGATTTGAACCCAAGAAAATGTGCTCAGGTTAAGAATTAAAATGGGGCAAGTGAGGATTTTCACACTTTCCGTCATCTGGAGTGAACTTGTTCTTTCCAGTATTTCTGACACTCTGGCTAAGGTCTGAGGGTGCATCTTCCACCCCAGTCTCAAGCTACCCCCCTCCCGAATGCCACGTAGGAACGCAGCAGAGAGACTTGTGCTCAGAAAGCACAGCTATGGAAAAATTGGGCTTAGAGCCCCTCAGTCCCTCCGAGGGTACACTTTGCAGGAGCAAGTCCTGCCGAAGCAAGAGGAGAAAGGCTGGGGTTCCTGGCATGTGGTGGGATTTATTTTTTTAAGTTAGCATGCCCCAGTTCATGTCAGGTGATGACCATGAAGGATTCAGAAGTGGCCTCTTGTTGCTCCCTTAGAAAGTGGCAGGCAAAATTCCCCTCTGCCTGTGACAGTGGGTGCCTGCGCCTGGGGACGGGAGAGCAGCCCAGCAACGACCGCAGCTCACACACACAAAGACAACTTGAACGTGTCAACAGCTGGGCATGAACAATTCATCTCTTCAGGCTCAGATGTGGTCCGGGAGGAAAAGGAGAATGTACAGCCTCGGTGGGCCATGCAAAAACCCTACAGTGGGGCAGCTGGGGCTCCAGTATGGCTGTCCTGCAAAAGAAAACATCCTATGAACTCAGGACCTACCTAGGGACATCCTCCAATTGAGGCATCTTCTGGTTATTTGAGCATCCAGTGCCGGATTAACCCATTGGTGCTGTTTGCATCCTCTCAATATTTGTACATGCATGTGTGTGTCAGTAAGGAAAAAACTTTGGCAAGCCTCGAGTGGTCACAAACTCTTATCACGTGGACAAGGATCTCCTACCTCTACAAGCCTCTATCCCAAACAGGGAGAGAAAAAACAGGGTAGCAGAGAGAGGGATGAGTGACATCCCGCTTTCCTGGAAGAGTGAGGCCAGTGCCCCAGTGCGGCTGTTGAAAACCCAGTCTGCCTCCACATGGGAGAGGCTAGATGAATATGGAGAGTGACATTTCTGGGCTACGCTAAGTGGCTCACAGCAGGCTCTGCTATTTGCATTGCACAAATAGTCATTTTATGATTAAAAACAACAACAGCAAATAGAAGCTAAACCAAGATAAAACTAGCAAGCGCCGTGCAGATGTCGAGGGCGTGCAAAAGCTGGCTCTACCCACAGCTTTAACCCAAAAACTTCATCAGTCCTGGATTGCACCTTTCCTTCCACTTTTTCACATACCTTCTCCTGAAAACTTCTCACTCCACACACCTACATTTCAAGTGCAAAGAATGACATTTTTCTGCAAAACCTGGATGGCAGAAGTGAATATGAGCAAAACAAAAACATACTGTGTGGGAGGTGAGGGTCGTCTCCTAAAGGATTTTCTGGCAGATGTACCTTCAGGAGCACTAAAACACTAATTATATTAGTTCTTTGTTCTCCTTTATTACTGTCTCTGGGGGGAAGGGAGGAATGCTACGTGATTAGTCCTAGTTTCACACAGGGAAAATGAGAAACTCCTGCATTCCCTGCACCCACTTGCAGACCCTTCCAACACACGTAAATGTTTCTTTGCCCTTTCTTTGAGAAAAGAATAACCCTGATTTTTCCATTGCCTTCCAGTGCAGAGGTATAACTGCTGATAGCCCACCACTGGATCTCTGACTATCCCCGAAAAAATGTATTTGTACTTGGAAACAGGCCGAGAGGGCTTCTCTGTGGTATTGCCATCCCACCTTACTTCTGAAATCAGGAAAAAGCCAGTATTTTTGTCTAAACCCAGCTGACCAAATCCTGATTTGCTGTAATTAATCGTACAGACAGGCAGGCTCTGAAGTAATTGGTGCAGAGTACATTCTTGTTTTGAAAAAAATCATCTGTCTTTCCATCCACAGACCTCCGTGGTTTCTTCACCCCCTTACCCACTGCACGGATGAAGACCAGCTATGACAGAGGCAAGTCATCCAAATCTCAGGCTATCAAAGCAAACGAGCCAATTCTCTCCCATCGCTCCAGGAACGGCAACCACCATGAAAAACAAACCACACAAGGCACATTGAAATGGGCCCATCTTGGGAACCACGAAGAAAACTCGATGACATCCCAGGCAGAAAACATCTTGCCCGGATGGAGGGAAGTTCAGATGTCGGATGTCTGTAATGGCAACTTTCCCCTGGGACATGTTTCTGAAGAGATCAGTGGCAAGACCTCTGAAAAACCCCCACACCGAAGCACCAGCATGAACAGGAACAAGGAGAGGGGGCTACAGAAAGCCTCAGCTGCACCAAAAGTAAGCGTTGAGCCTGAAGATTCCCCCTCCAAGGCGGTTTTCATGTTTTGGGAAAACAAAGTTAATGGCAGCAGTGAAAGGGCTACCTTCCAAAAGGTATTGCAGAAATCATCCCTGACTGAAGGAAGCTGCTCTCCAGCTTTTCTTCCCAAGGAAGGGCTTAGCAGCTTGGAAAAAGAGAAACAAGCTAAAAAAACCCAGAGAAAGACCAGGAGAGATCTCTTCTCTGACTCAAAGATTTTCAGCCACGTAGACACCCACGTCCTACACGTGAGCCAGCAGGTAGGTCCTGGTGTCCTTCAGTAGGAATGCAGAAGGTACCATCAGCAGATCCACACCCTAACATTCAGCTTTTCCCTGCATGTTATGATGATAAAAGTGACAAGGTGGTGTCTTACAGCAAAATTCAGAGATCTCATAAGGCCATGGGCTGTGAGTTTGTCCTAACCATAGCCAAAGATTGCTTTGCTAGCTCTGAAGGTCTCCCAGGGCCCACTGTTGCCCGTTTGCAGCCAGTACTGGTGTGTAGCATGCAGTGCTTGCTGCAGCCCATCATGTAAAACTGTGAAAAAAGGCTGGTTTCAGCATGAGACAGGATTTTTCAAGGTCCCAAAGAGGATTGCAGTGGGGTAGAGGGATCCTGGAAACCCTTCTAGGAAGGTTGCAAGGAGAAGAGGAAGAGACTCAGACCACAGGATGCCCAGAGGCAGCACAGACTGTGTTTAGTTAGCCTGGGAGATGGTGAGCCAGCATGCTTCCTGCATAAAAAGCATGTGGAGCCAGCAATAACCACAAGGTCTGGCCATGTCCACCAACCCCTTCGTATCTGTGGCAGGACAAGTCCTGCTTTTTATCAAGCAAGAGGCATTGGTTGTGTCCTCATTTCAGGTTGTCTGCTGTTATATGATGCTACTGCTTTCTCGATGCTCCGGAGCCCAGAAGGAGAAAGCTGAATTCTGTAATTCTTTCCTGTTACCTGAACCACGCACTGATGGTGTAATTTCTCCCCCAGGGTCAGCACAATTTACCTAAGCAGCGAATGCTGGACCAACGCAGAGCTTGCAGCTTACACGTCAACTTGTTAGTGAGAGCGGAGACAGAAGGAATAATTGTGCTCTCTGTTATTGTTGAAACCTGTAATTTGTGTCTAGCCTGAGGCTAATGTCTCTTGGGAATAAGGATGCTTGAGGATTTCAGAGTATACCTAGTCTATTAAAAAGAGAAGAGAGGGGGTAGGAAGTTGGAAGGTAGGAAAAAGACAGTAATAAACAACCAAAAATACCTCCAAGGCAATGGGGAGTCATGGGAACAACTGTTTCCCTGTTTATTCAAAGCACTAGCTGCACTAAAACCCGATGCACTTCATCTCTTCCTCTTAGCCCTGAATTATTGGTTCCAAGAGCAGCACCAGAGCAGCTTACTGACCACCTATGAGAAGGGCATTGCACCTCTGGTGATGGCTGCTGCTTGGCCAATGGTGCTGTGAGGATACAGAATTGTCCCTCTCCCCATGCTCCAAGCCCTGCTGCCAGTTCCCAGGGAGATGGGAGAGCCCCAGGCAGTGCAGGCACAAAGCCAAACCTCTTTTCTGGGCATTTAGGAGTAGACTGAGGACTGCTTGCATGCATCCACATTAGCCGTGTGAAAAAGTCTTGGCAGGATCATTGCCTGGATGGTTTTGGAGAAACCATCCTTCAACTCCAAACACTGGTGGAGCCAGCAGCTACTGCAAAACAAGATGCTCTCACCCATTTCTTCAGGGTCCTTAGGCATAATCAGGGCCAGGATTACTTAGGAACATTGCAACTGTCCATCTAGGGTGCAAGTTTTACCATCTCTGGCTGAAACAAAGAATAGCATGGACTTGGGCTGAATTTGCAAGATAACAAGGAAGTAGATAGCTAGATATTTAATGACTTGAGTATTATTTTTTTTCCTTGGGAATAATTCATATTATTTGTTTGCCTAGCAGCCACACACTCCTAACAACCTTGTGACAGAAAGGCAAGGGACCAACAGGAGCACCATCATTTTGAAGAAGGTGCTCTCCTGGCTGCAGGGTTATTTTTAAACCCTCATCCCAAGGAAAATCTTCATCCATTACAAATTAAACATTTCCCACAAACAAAAAGAAAGGCATTTTCATGTGAAACTATCTTACAGATGGTTGGGGCAGGAAAGTCATTAAAGAATGAAATAGCAGGGGCCTGAGTTTGGAGAAACAAACTGGGCTAAATTTAACTCAGTGAAAGAAAAGCCTGCTGCTAAAAATGCTTGTGCTATCACAAAGGTGGGAAGAGCTCAGAAATGTGAATGTGTGAAAGGGAGGAAAGGGGCAGAAAGGCTTTCTTTGGACTCAGACATGGATTAAAGAGTTAGTGACATTTTAGTGGTAGGGGCAAAAATCCTCTTTCTGCCCATTTTGATGCATGGGTTGGAGAGAGGTTTTACAGCCTCAAGAAGAGCATCTGACCCTCAAGTCTGCTCCTCTTCCTCATAAATACACTGAGATACATAAATCAGTGCAGGGCTGGCAACATGCTGTCCTTAATTAAGTGCTGCAGAGTAACACCACTGGAGAGACCCACCTCTAGGACAAGACCCTCTGGGCCAGAGGACACATTGGACTGGACAGTGAGGGCACCAGAGCAATGACACTCTATGTCCCAACCAGCTGCTCCAAAGGAAAGGGAAATGCCACCTTCATTTCCTCCAGCTTGCAACTCCAGCCCTCAGGCTTTTATAAAACTGCCTAGGAAAATGGGGAAAACACCCTGGTTCTGCACAAAGAGTATTTTTGCATTCTAAATTCTGTGGGGAGAAAAAAGCATCTTTGGGGTTTTTGTGGTGTACATTTTCTTTCCAGTGAGCTCGTCATGTGAAGCAGCTACCCACCCATGCCACAGTGACACCCGGATTCCCTTTAACTCACCCATCCTCTCCGTTGCAGCTGAAGCCCAGTCACACCGAGTTGTCCATCCAGGCCATCGTTCCCCTGATCACTGCCAAATCCCAGAGCAAACTGGAGATGATGCGGGCAATATGGTTCTGGCTCTGCCACAACATCGGTAAGTCTGGTCCTGCTGTTTTGCAGAGACATGAAAAGAGCTTTCTTCATATGTCACCTCCTGGATTTAGGATCTTCATGCCCTGAAGAATAGACACTCCTCAGTATTCCCGTTGTAGTCATGAATTGAATTGTTCTCCTCTCGAATTCAGGAAAGTGCCTGGAGTAGGAACTGGTTCCCACCATGGGACCCTCCATCCTGGAAATGACACCTGTTTCACTGGCACTCGGGTGCCAGACCCCCAGAGACACCAGTAAAGCCCACCTGCCTCCGGTGCACTCAGTTTCAATGCATCAGAGGCTGTTTCCCCGATAATGTAAATTCAATGAGGCTGAGCTATGCCTGGCAGCAGTCATCTGGGGACACAGGAATCTCAGCACAATGCAGTCGCTTCGTGCTACTTTACCCTACTACATCCATGTGTGCGAGACAATATGATTGTCACTGTACCTCAGCTGAGTGGCGCAACGGCTGTTTACATGCACTGGGAACCCAGCTCCCCCAAGGCTTTGGCAATTCTTTGCTCATATGGGGAGTTGTCGAACTCTTGAATAATGATGGATAGAAGAGCTGTCATGGCTTCCAGGGTGGGTAGGCAGAGACATAGGGTTTGGCAGGAGAAGGAATGGGAACATTTTGGAAATAATAAGCTCTTACATTGGCCTGAAATTGCATGGTATTCTCCCTTTCCTAGAATATGATGTGGATGGCTTCTTGGGGCTTTCTCAGAAGATCCACATACCAGAGCAGGTCCTGCGAACGGGAAAAGCTGTGTGTTCTGGTTATGCCCATTTATGCCAGGAAATGTGCAGGTAAAGTTCACCTTGGGCTTTCTTCTCTTGCCCCTTTGAAGATCTTAGGTGGGGGCATACATCTGGCATGGGGTTCGCCACGTCCCCGTGCACAGCAGCTGCCTCCCCCCTCCTCTGCTTGGATAGAGGAGTATATACGGCTTTTACCAATCAGAACCAGAGATCTGAGGGATGAGGGTTGGGAGCAGCTGTGGTAAAAGCAGGGGGCTGGATAAAAGCTAGATTTGGCCAACAGCTTGCATGAGTGAGGCCCTGGCTTTATGAAGAAAAACGTTGTACTTACTATGCTGGTTGGGTTGGTCTCCAAGAAAGGAAGCACCAAGCAGTGTTTGGTCTGTGGTTATCTCCCCTCCTGGCTCTCCCTGGACAGGGAGGCTGGTTTAAGCTGTGTGAAGGTCCCAGGATTTGGCCGGAACCCAGGCTCCTGTGGAGGCCGATGGTGCCAGCAGCAGAAGAGCAGCCACATGTGGAACGCGGTGGAGCTGGAAGGACAGTGGTACCTCCTGGATGCTTGCTGGGGTGCAGGGACTGTGGATGCAGAGAGCAGGTTATTCATACCTAGGTGAGACGTCTTCCCCTGCCATCACTGGAGACATGGTCCCCAGCACAAATGGACAAGGCTTAACCTGACTTTGGATACTCCTCAGAATGGCCATCCCAACTCTTCCAATATTCTCCTTAAAGTCTGGGTTCACCAGGCATTGAACCCCTATTTTCAGGTACACCCCCAGAGGCTACTTGCAGAAGGTCCAGAGGGCTATTCTGCTCATCCTCAACTATTGCGAGTGCTCAGGGACCTCATAGAAACGTGGACTGTGTACATATAAACGTCTGTGTTAAGTGCCTTATATTCCCTGGGGCAGTAACTTTTCAGATGACAACTTCCCCCTGCAACTTGTTTTTAATCTGCAATGAGTGTCACTTACGAAGCAACAAATCCTCCTTTTCACAGCAACTTTGCTCTTATGTGGTTCCATATGTAATTACTTGAGATTTCTCAGCCCATGCTAAGCCAATAACGACTCTCATGAAAGTTATTTGTACAATTTAATAATCTCCATTAACTGTATTATGGGATTGCTTCCCCCCACCCCACCCCCTAATAATGCATAATGAAATAATTGTGGAATTCCTAATAGGTAATTATCTTGCTGAGAACAGTTTAAAACACCAGTGAGTGTGGGTTGTTTTCAGCTGAGCATGGGGAAAAGAGGAGAAGGAGAATGAAACCTCACTGGGAGCAACAGTCAGAGATGATAGAGACTTGTGGGTCCAACACAGTGTCCTCAAAACCTTCAAGTCAACAGATGCAGTGCATCATGACCACACAGGATGCTAAGGGTTTTCTTATTCCTTCTATGGTGTCTTCTCCTCTCACCTTGCAGACATGATGATTTTTTCTTCCTTACTGACCCTGAGCTCTTCATTGAGACCCACTGGCCAGAGGACCCCCAGTGGCAGCTTCTTCAGCCCCCCATCTTGAGGGAAGACTTTGAACAGCGAGTTTTTAAAACTTCAGAGTTTTTCAGACTGCAGCTTTCCCTTCTTTCTCCAAACACTTCCCTCCTCAAAACAGGTAAATGCAAAGCAAAGGCTAAATTCTAATAATATAAAAGTTCACTTACTTTTCAGAAATAAGTTTGGGTTGAGGAAAACATTTCTTCTTCAAAAATGGGCCATCTGTCTATTTTTATGCACAAGTTTAACGTCTAGTAGAGCAGAGGCACATATTTAAGCAATTTCTGAAATCATGGCCATTGTGTGATACTGTGATTAGTAAACTGGGAATTAGAATTCATAAATTACTGTTAATTGAGTCAAATCACTTAAGCCCTTTTTGTGCCTGGCTTTTCCCATCTAAATTCATCAACTGTAGCAAAATAGCTTCAGTGTACCTGAGACACAATCCTCATCGTGTTCATAAGCTGGGGAAGGAGACTCCCAGATAAAACAAGTCCTGAAACTTTCATGTCCTGTTTTTTGAAAATGAAGGGGGTCGGGGGTGTGGAGTTGCTTTTCCTTGATTGTAGTTTTATGACAATTTTTCAGGTTGGATACAACACAATCTTCTTTTTACCAGGATACCCTTTTTACATCCATTCCTCTGGATTGTCCCAAAAGTATATGGATTTTTCCTGCAATTTATTTTATCAAGACAGGACATAAAGCAATCTGAGTTTGAGGGGAGTTGTCAGGCTTACAGACCAAGAATGTACAACAGACAAGGAACACTGTAAAGCTTTTGACTGAGAGAGGTTATTACTTATCCAAAAATCAAACTCCACCCGTATTTCCAGGGTACTGGGGCTTTGTCAAGATGAGCTGTCATGCACCTTTTGAGAAGCAAGTGGCCTGTGCAAATCAAATTAAATTGGGAATAGCTGAAAAGTCAATGCTGCCTTTTATGCAAAACTCTTGTGGTGCTTTTCCCACTGCAGAGGATCCGAGCATCCTGGGGAGGGGACTTGGGCTACCTCTACTCAAGGTCGCACCTATGTGGCAAATGCAGGAATGGAGATTTGGATAAATCCATTCCAAGTCACCAGGGAAGCTCTAAGTCATAAAACCAAACAACGCAACATCTGCAGTCTCAGAAGAAAAACAGGAGATCAATAGTCCAAACAGTCTGGGTGCCAAAGTGATAAATTGCAAAACATAGACTCTCACCAAATGTCATTAGTGGTGGTACAAAAGCCCAAAGGGAAGCATGAGAAAAAGATAAGTATTTAATTATTGTCTCCCCTCCCTCCCCCAGAGTTTGAGAGCCAAAAGTCATAGGGATGAAGCCCAGACGCCTCTTGGGGCTTTGGGTCCTCGCTAGCCACTAGCTGCCATGAGCCAAAACAGAGCTGGGGAGAGATGTCAGGGGAGGAACCCTGCCTGGCACATCGTTCCTTTGCACCCCCTTGGCTGGAGAAACTCCTGTCCCTCAACCACAGGACTCACTTGCTGACCTGGGCTACAGGCAAGTTTTCTTTTTTCCTCCAAAACTGAGATGAAAGGAGATTTTTGCATTAGAGAAGGAAAAAAATGCCAACTTCTTTTTTCCTCCTTTGTGAATGTCTCATCTTGTGGAGGGAAAGAACTGTATTCCTGGACCTAACCCGAACAGTTTAACCACTGCAATTAACCTCAACAACCAGCCCTGTATCAGAAGTGTGCTTAAAGCACCAAATTCCAAACCTAGATTGTGAACCAAACTGGATGTCTGCTTTTGCTCATGCAAAATTATGGTTATATTGATCTCGGCTGGTGGAAGTAAGCCATCACCTTACAGAGTACACATAAGTATCTAAAGCAGTCTCAGTGCAAAAAACACTTGAGACTTTTGATGCAAAATCAGCCTATTTTCACTCTCTGGCTACTGTGGATCAGTTCCTGTTCTACTGTATTTGAGCAGCTTCCATCTGCTTAAAATGTTTAAAAGCTTTCAGCCAAGATTCCTCCCAAGAATCACTATCTGGTGGGAGTTGAAGGATGTGACACCTTGCAAAGGGACCTGATTTTCAGGAAATTGCTATTACCCACTCCCTGAAAACCCAGCCCTTTTAACTGCTAACATCATCTGGGCTGTTAGGGTTGGTAACTGCAGCGATGAAGGTCATTCAGTCCTATGGAATTAAAGCTTCATAAGATATATTTTTCCTTTATAGACAGGCAGTCTTTGGTGGCAGGCTGTAGATACAATAGCTAGGGTGGGAGGGGGGAAGGGAGGCCTTTTAAAGAAGGCTTTGAGAAATTAGAAACATGCCTGTACTTTAATGGTGGTTTCCCCCCCCCACCCCACGACAAGTAATGCAACATACGTTGACCTCCTGCAGCACTAAGCATGATGACATGGGAACACATCCCCAGCTTCACCTGGCCTCCCTGGAAACCAGGAATCTCTAGCACTATGGCTTGAATTAGCTCCATACAGCAAACAAATATTTGTTTTAAGTGTAGCCATTAATTATCTCCTTGGGTCTCCTTCCCAAAGCGAAATGCATTGCTGGCTTCCCTATCTCATCATCATTGCCTCCGCTGCATACAATGTTCTGTTCTTTTCTTTCTTCCTAAAGATCCTAATACGATGCAGCCGGCCAGGCCAGCAGCTTCGGAAACTAGCATAGAGCGAATTTAATAACAAGCAAACCTGCAGTTAATAAAGTCTGTCATCAGTAATGTCTCCACTGAACACTTGCCAGGAGAGAATTGTTTGCACTTACTGTGTGAGCCAAGTCACAGCTTTAACAGGCAAGGCACAAATAAAACCCAGCCTTCCCATTCTTTTCACATCTCTGTTTCAACCTACCAACAAAAACTGTGGGGCAAACAATGAAAAAATCCAGATTCAAACAGAGGGAGGGAAAAAAAAAAAAGTCATCCCCCCATTATTCATTAGATTATGAAACACATTTCATAATCTAATAATTAGCAAGGGACAATTTTTTCAGCATGAATCTGGAGTCTTTTGTCATTTTGTGTTAGCACCCAAAACAAATGAACATTGTGCACAGCGCGGGTGCTGGTACCAGCCGTGGGCTCCCGCAGTGCCATTGCTCGGTACTCCTCTCTCTCCAGCAAAAATGTGGTAAGCGTGGGACGTTGCAGAGCAGCCGCAATCTGTGCATGAGACAAACCACCCTTGGGCACTTGGGGACCCTGAGTAATTAATTGCCACATACCTTGAGGATGGTGGGTTTCAGTATGCATCGCAGTATGTCCGTGCGCTGGTGCCAGGCTCTGTGAACCACGCTGGGATCCCTCAAGGACAAAAGGGCTCAGTGTCTTGCTCTCTGTGGCCATTTTTGTCATGATTTCCTCTACACCTGGAGAAAAAAGAGGTATAAAATACCATTAAACCAGGGTTTTCTACCCAGACTGCCCCAGTACCTGTGGCTTCACATGGAATGATGTAGCTCACCATGTGCTGAAAGCAGCCTGCTGTCTGCTGGTTAGACGGTCCCGTCTTCTTCAGGGCCAAGACTTCAGGGATTGCAAAACCTTGCCCTGTTCCCATTGCAAAATCAACTAACCGCCCTTTCTGCCCCAGAGCAGATGGAAATCTCTCGGGAGGGCTTGCTGCACCGAAAAATTCCCTCTTTTACTGCGGTATGGGTTTACAAGCAGCAAGACGTGGCACATGGAGGGTGGGGGTGAAACCAAGGCCACCACGACTCTTCTCCTTCATGGTGACCTCCCTCGGAGGTGCTTGGTTTCTGGGTGCAAAGGTGGGTTCAGACTGGCTTTAAAGCTGCCAGCTGCAGTCTGCCTGGGGAGCCAGGTTGGTTTGCTGCTGGGAGGTGTTGGGTGGTGTGTGGTGGTGCCGAGCAGGAGGCTGCTTATGTCCACCAAAGAGCAAAAGTCACTGGAAAAGAGCCCTGGCACTTACCCACCACAGTACCAACCATCAGGTACCCATACCAAGGCACCCCTCCTTTGGACCTCCTGCTCTCCCCTCCTCCTTGTTTAGTGCACACTCCAAGCCAGGAGCTTGTGGATTCTTTGTGATTTGGTGAGGACAAAATTTAGAAAAAATATTTTAATAATAATTATGTGGAAAATCAAATTAATTCCTAAAATGCTGCAGTGATGTGGAACCTCTTAGCAGCCAGGCTGGGATATTTTGATCCTCTCAGCTGCTTTGCTGGTTTGACACCACTGTATAGGACACCATTAGCATAGTTTTGGGTGTCTCAGGGCCCAAAGGATAAATATTTGTAGCTGTCCCTTTCATCTCCAGATCTAGTGGTATCATCATTTCTCTTTCAGCAAGGATAGGAAAATGGTAAAAGGTGAGAAAGGGTCTTGCTAAGTTCCTTCAGCAGGTAGAGGCAAAAAGAGGAGAATCAGGTCTTTGTCTCTCACACAGATGATTTGATAAAAGTGAATGTGTTATACTGCTGATGAAAGGGTTGTAAAAGGTGTTTTGTTCACCCTTCTTCAGCCCATGGGGAGGTGTCAGTGATGCTGGGGAGCACCCACCCAACAGAGTTCACCTACCAGCTCTCCAAACTCCAGGGCACCACAACCAGAGAGGATATAGGTGCAGTTCATGGGATGATGACAGTGTCGGAGAACAACATGACCATCAAGGTGACTCCCCCAACCACAGGCCTGTTTGACCTCATGATCTTCGCGCGCCATGCTGACTCTCAGGACCCATACAATTGGGTGTGTTCCTATCAGATCCAGTGTCTGGAGCCACACAATGGAGAGAAACTGCCTGAGAACCCATTTCATTTCTGGGGTCTTCACCAAAAGGTGAGAGATTTTGGCATCAAGGAGAGCAGCCACAAAGGGGAGCTGCTTGTTGCTCCACAGGGAACTTTGCTCTTGACTCTCCAGACATCCCGACCCTTGCTTGCCATGTATGAGCTGGTTAATAAAGATTTAGATGCTGCTCTGAGCAAGAAATGCTTGGCTGCTCAAGCTGAGGAAGAGAAACTGAGTTGCCATGTGCTCTGCCCGTTCCAGGGTTACTACCGGCTCTCTGTGTTTGTGAAAGATTTAGGAGGCAGCCCCTTCAGGAACATGGCCAATTTCCTCATTCGTTGTTTGAAGCCCATCAACCAGAACGAACTCCTTCCCTCGGGGCTGAGCATGCACTGTGGGAGTGGGATCAGCTCCAGTGGCCAAGGCCTCTCCAACCCCAGCCACTCTGCTCCCATCATCACCACCAAGCTGGGGAAGTGCAACATCACCTTCCAGGCACCCACCAATGTCGAGATGACTGCCAGCTTGAGTAAGGACAAAGCCATCAGCACCAACTACCCCCTGGAAAGGTATGTCCTGGTCACTCACCTGAGGACTAAAGTCAGCGTGTGCATTGTGCTCCCTGAGTCAGGAATCTACAAATTGGGGCTTTTTGGGAGAAGTGAGGACCACAAGGACTTTGTCCATATTTGTGACTACATCATACGCTGCTTCTCCGATCCCAGCTGGCCTCCCTTCCCCAGGGTGTACAGCCTGTGGAGGAGAGGGTGCGTGTTGCTAGAGCCTCGTGCAGGGGTGCTCCAAGAGCAGAGCTGGGTCCGGTTCAGGGTCAAGGTGCCGAAAGCCTACCAAGCTGTCATCCTTGGGCAAGAGAAGACAGTGCTGCAGCAGACCCCAAACATGGTCTGGGAAGGGGATGTGTTCATCGGGGCTGCGGGGACACAGGTCAAACTGGCAGCCAGGTTCAGCCAGCATTGCTCCTCCCTGGAGGTCATCCTGGCATTTGAGGTGGAGGGTGGCTCACCTGCCTCCCTTGGGTGTTCAGGGTAAGCCACAGAAGTGCTGGCGAGGATTAAAAAAGCTAGGGAAGGAAGCAAATGCTCTCAAAAACTGGAGGATGTTGAGGAGACATGGAGAAAACTCCCAGAACTTTATGGCATGTCGGGGGGAGCCTGGGTGTTACCCGCAGAGCTTTTCTTCCCGCAGGATATCCAGATACTTGCTGGGGCCTCTTATCCCACTCAGAGATGTTGCTGCCATTTAAATCAGCACCAACATATGGAAGGCTCCTAATATTTTGCTTCTGTCAGAGGAAAGCATTGTTCAGCTTCTCTACAGGAAGGATGTCTCACTGCTTATTACCAGCTTGAATAATTGTTTGGAATGTTTTATTTGACATTTATTCAAGAACTTGGAAACCCACATAGTTTCTTTCTCTTGAGAGGATAACAAAAAAAAAAAAAAACCCAGACTGGAGCCAACAGCTTCAGATGGTAGCAAGGTTTTTAAAATGTAAATATATAGTAAAGAAAGTAAGACCTTCACACAGAGAGGATCTGCACTTGGGCAGAGGAAAAAGGAAAGGAAGCAAACAGATTGCTGTATTTTATCATCCATGTCTTTAAACTAACTTCCAGGTCTTTATTCTCAAGGATAACATGTAGGTATATACTAAAGAGCACTGGGGGCTTGAAGCAGGGAGGGAACAGAAAAAGAAGCAGCTCTGTAGCCAAAGCATCTAACTGCTGAGCAGAAAGCAAAAGCAGCTCTGATTTTAAGCTCTGACACATGCTGCAAGGCACCAGGAACATGGACTTACTGGCTGCAAACTCGGCATCATACTGAGGTTGGCTAGAAGATACACAGTGGAAATACCTCTCCATGCCTGCACTGGATTGATGCTTGAAAGGGGGATTCTGGTTTCAGTATAGAAGAACAAGACCTGTGGGTTATTTTTGGATGCTGTGCGAAACATAGTGAGGAAACATGGTCTGCTTTCTTCAGATTTGGCTATTTAAATTTGACTTGTAGCAAAATTTCAAGTAGATTTGAACTTTTCCACACAGTGGAAATACCTCTCCATGCCTGCACTGGATTGATGCTTGAAAGGGGGATTCTGGTTTCAGTATAGAAGAACAAGACCTGTGGGTTATTTTTGGATGCTGTGCGAAACATAGTGAGGAAACATGGTCTGCTTTCTTCAGATTTGGCTATTTAAATTTGACTTGTAGCAAAATTTCAAGTAGATTTGAACTTTTCCTCAGCCTGGAAATCAGTTAATACAGCTAACGTATCGGGATCCACATTTCACACCAAACGTGCTGATGTGTTGGAAGATTCCCAAAGAACAAAGTACAAGGGCTACTTTGAACTAAGGGAAGCCCTTGCAATGGTAGACATAGGCTGGACTCTTGCCTGTGGTGCTAGAAGAAATTTAAGAAGTACAGATCCCTAGATCTTTTTCTTCTGACCAGTGTTGTGGCTATTCCATATCAGGCCATCCACTTGGACAGATAAAGGAAAGAGAAGCACAATGTGGGTAAGCTCCCTTGTGTGCCTTTCAGAATAAACATGGGGGGGGAGGGGGGGGGGCGGGGAAAAGCTCCCTGTGGGGCTGAGCAGACAATCCAGAGCCCAGCCTGAAAATTCAGAGTCCATAAAGCTTCTGGCAGTTGGTGTTGTCCTCCGGACTCCCCCCATCAGCTGAGTACCTTTGCATGCACTTTCCATGACCAGCCCTCTTCTGACCACGCTGCACTCCCTGAGCAACGGGGATGCTGCTGTGCAACCCTACAGACCTCCTTGGTGCTTCCCAACCTGTGCATCATCCACAGACAGCACCAGTTGTGAAATTACATCTGCAGACCCAGCAGGCTCCCAAAGACTCAGGTTTTGCTTGTATTTTGTGAAAGCATTTTGGCTTGGCAAACAAAAATGACTGACAAGTGAAATGACTCTCAGTGCCCACTACCATTTTCCTCTCCACGTCCTTTCCTTCTCCATGTCCTTTCCTATCAGTTTTGCTGTTAACATTTGTCAGCTGTGCCCCCCGACCTTCTTGAGCCACTCTATGCATCTGTGTGTACACACACGTTCTTAGCTGAAATGGTCCCATCTTTGCCCAAATTTAAGCAGGCAGGGCATGATCACATGCCTCCAGGGAAAATCCAGCTTCCAGCTCAATGATGAATTCCTCTTTATCCATCATAATGAGGTCCAGATTAGAGTTACCTTGCATTGGGGTCCAAATAACATCTTACGTCAGAATATAATTACCTGGAGGTGCTGAAAACCTTAATGATACTCCCACAGGGGATTTTTTTACTTCAAGGACCTGAAGTCAATCTACTCATATTTCCATTTTGTGCACACTTGGGTATAGCACGTAACCTATTTTAAATGTCATTCTTATTTAGATTTACATACCTCAAATCCTGTGCCCCCAGCTCTAGGAGCCTTCGCAATAAACACAAGCAACAGTTTTCCAAAAATAACAACCCTGGGGCCAGCATCACTCATGAAAACACAACGATAAGCAAAAGAACAAACCCATACATCTCTCTTCCTCTTGCTCCCTCTGCCCAGCAGGATTAAGTTAGGTAAAGATAGATTACAACACATACCTGCAGCTATAAAACACACCTAGTTCTGAGCAAACTTGGTTCAAAAAGTTATTAGGAGGCCTCCAGGCACGAATCAAGCTGTGGAGAGCCGAAAACTGAACAGGAGGCTGCACCTAACTCTACCAGCCATCCTGGTTGAGAGGCTGCCTTACAACCAAAGCCAAAGCAGGTGAGACCAGGAAGGGCTGAACCAGAAACCTGCATACTAAAAATGCGTGCCTTTCACCAACCGGACTGAGCTTTTATCTTCCTTTGTGGACCCATACGTGATATCCTCCAAATGTGGTTTCCAGGCTCCTTGGCTTTACACATATCCTGTGCTGTTTATCTTGTCATCAGTGCAAATTATGTTAGTACTTGTTTAGGCTGAAGTTATCCGATGAGTCTGTTATCCATCGAGATGTCTATGCAAACTGTGTTCTCTTTGACTTCTACTTGTGCTTCTTCACTTGAGTGCTATTAAAACCTGAGGTGACAGTCCTTTCCAACCTGTGTTTGGGCTTTATTGAGTTGGCTGGATGGGGAGCAAGGGTGTTGGAGTCTGCAGAAACAGAGACGTGTAGTTAGCTGTCAGACTGCAGCAGATGACCAGCAAGACAGTAGGACAGGAGGTAAAGTCTCCCCCTTTGCACACCACAGCTGGGATGAATTGTACACTCAAGAGTACAGCCCTGTCCATATGTGTCCATGGGTGTTCCGCATGAGGAGGTCATGCCGAGGGTGCAGTACTGCAAGCCAGCATGGCAATACAACGATGCTTCTTCCACCCTTGGAGCAGGACGTGGCTGTACACATACACCTACATGTGCACTGCACGTTCACGCAGAGCAGGAACCAGCCTGGCTCAGCTTTGGGGCAGATGTCCTTGCATCATGTGCTGTTCTTACAGCTTAGGTGTCGAGGGAAGGATCTACCTGTGGGGATATCTGCACTGGGGCAGGATTCACTGATTTTGGAAGCCAAAACAGATTAAATGCCTGCACATGATCAAATAAGTCCCCACAATGAATAGGAGAGCAGAAAAAAACACCCCGATATAAATTTAGTCAATCAGGTCAGAGAATATGCCAGGAAAAACAGTCCTTGCATTGCCCGAATGTCTTAAAAATACAGAAAAATGAAAAAAAAAAAATCATCTACTTCAAGTAGAAAAACCAAGCAGATGTCCAACTTTTCCTTTTTGGTCTAACAGCTGGGATTTCATGGCAAAGATGCAAGAGAAAAATGGGTATAGACAAGAAGAATATGTGTAAGAACTGCATTTCTTAAAGCAGAGCTAAGCTCTTCCATACAGTCACAAGAGATGTGGAAGTGAGCAAACCTTGTTCAGCAAGTCCCCAGGGATCTGGCTGGGAAGACGAGTAGGAGGGAGGAAGGGGGTAAAAATATTTTTCAGAGGAAAGCTTGGCTGCAGCTTGCGTCTCCACAGGCTGCCATAGAAGAGGGATTGGAGATAAACAGACTTCTGCTGGAGGTACCATCCGCCACTCCAGACCAGCAACACAATATTGATGTTGCAGAAAAGATGAATCTGGAAAGTCCCTCAAGAGGAGTATGAGGATATAGAACAAGTGACTGGTGGTGAAAGTCTCACTTTCCACAGAAAAGAGGAGGAAATGATGAGCAGGCATTTCTGCACGTGGCAGGAGAGAGACCTTCCAGCAGCGAAGACTGGTAGGAAAGCTGCAAAGGGCATTTCTATAACAACAGAACCAAGAGATTAGCTCCTGGGTAGGCTAAGCACTGGGCAAACATATCTCCTAAATCCCACATTATTAAGGATTTAAGCTACAAGCCCATTTTACAAAGCTATCCAACCATGGACACCTTGTTAGCATTTTCACGACTGCAGCCAAAGATGTTTCATCTCTGGGAGAAGCAAAACCAAATTGCCACGGGACATAAGTGGGGCAAGGACAAAGGAGAGGAGGAACAGCTTCCCATTGTATCAAAGAGCCAACCTCCTTAGGAGAGAGTCGCCAGAGCACTGGAGTGATGAGAAAACAGTGACATCACATTTACAACATTCTGCTTGATTTACCAAAGTCTTGCCTGCCCTGGCTCTGCTGTTTTCCATCCATGGGTACACCGCGTACTCGGTACACACATAAGAAAAGGACTCCTGCTATCAACTGTTCTGTTTACCACGAATAAAAGCATGGTAACCAAGGTTACTTGGGTTTTGCTCCTGTGATTTTTCTTCCCAGGGAAAGCAATATTCCCCCTCCCTCTTTTGGTGGTGCACTGACAGCATCTCCTCGGATGAAACAGGACTCCATTGTACTAAACCCCAAGGGCGGGAAGACAGCGCCCCTGCAACAGCCCTTGCAGCCAAGAAATAAGCAGGTACCCTGGGGTGAGATGTTCTAGGGTTTGGCAGCCCTCACATGGTGGACGTGGAGGCCAGTGCCTCCTGGGCAGTTACCTCCAGGACAAGCTAAACTGTCCCCCAGACCTTGCTGCAACATCCCCAGGAACGATGTCAGAGCCCTGGGAAAGTTCTCTCAGTCCTTCCCAGGACCTGCATTTGCAGAAGGACACTTGGGCTGTTTACGACCCTATGGCTAATACAAAGCATATAGCTTTTTGTCTTGAGGGGGTTTTGATGCGATAGCTCTCTTGGATCAGACAAGGGTCCACCAAGGTCAACAGCAGCAAGGTCATTTGATCTCAAAGCAGTTCCTGCTGCAAGGAACAAGAACTGACTTAGTCCTTGCATGCAGTGATGATTAGCACCAATGCTGGCTATCTGGCTGGAGGAAATGTCTTGTTACTCGGGATAACAGTGAGCTTTGCTAGTAACGGCACGTGGCTCCGCACAGCCGACTGCCATCTAGCCTGTAAGGACCAAGCCCCCATGAACCTTACGGGAAGAGGCTGAAGACGAAGGAGCCCATGGTGAACAAACCTCTTGAAGCCTGATGGACCCTTCCTAACCTTCAATTGCAAGGAAAACCAAACACATCTCTGTTTCCCCATTTGCAAGATAGGAGAGAGGACATGAGGGAGTGTCCAGCTTCTGCACACAGACCTTTTGTTCACCTATTCTTCCTATACACAGCACATTTTTTTTTTAATAATTGTTGTTAGGTTTTTCTTCTCCAGGAATACTCCTTTCCTTGAAAACTCTGTCCCTGTGCTCAAAGTGGCATCACAAGATGGGACAGCCAGTCTTGGAGTCCATTTTTGGGTCACATTATTGTCACAGTCCCAGCTCCTGTGTAAGTTATGTTTTTATTTCAGTATCTCTTTGCTAGATTTGTGCTTAATTCATTCTGTTTTTTCTTCCCCCTTAAGCCTTCCCCAAAGACAGTCTGAATTGAATATTTCAGGTGTCTCAAAATGGGAACAAAACATAGCTCAGATCCCAAAAATAGCTGCCATCAAAGTGGCAACACAGAAGCCAGGTAACAGCCGTGCACTTTATTTTCTTTCTTCTACCTTCTTTTTATCTTCACTTGGGAGGAGAACAGAGTAACCTCTGCTCCTGGCCTTGCAATATTCTGTTAATCTGGGAGAAGGGCTCCATGCTGGGATCTGTGGCCCTATGTGACTTTAGACACACGCTGGGGTCTCACAAGTGCAGTGACCTGCATTTATTACACTGAATCAAGGCTGTCCCCCTCCTTACATCATCCGTAGGGTCAGACAGAAAGCAGGATCTGGTGAAAGGGGTTTGGTGCTCAGATTCTCCTTTAGCTGAGCTTTTCTCTCCAGGCCAGAGAGGAGATTTGCTCAACATGTTTTCCCTATTATTTTGCTTTCTTTCCTGCTTTTCTCCTACTGGAGGCAGCTCTACAAGAGCATTCAGGCCAAGAGCATATTTCTAACACAGCCAAAGTGATCCAAGCCACCTCTGTATGGTACAGCTGTCTGAACACATTGACGGAACGAAGGATGAGTCTTCATGTGCACCGCAGATGGGGGAAGCAGGACGGGAAGGATGAACCCAAAAGGTGACAAAGCCACATGAGCTAAGGGCAGCCTTCAGCAACCCTGGTGCTTGCCTGGACCAGGCAAGCCATGAGAAGCGGGCATGATTCAGTGGCAAAAAGCTGGTGATGAAGCAAAGTTGCAAACAACTCAGCACCAGGGTTGTACCTTGAATCAGCAACCATCATTTCTCCCAGAGCCCAGCAGCTTTTCTTTCTGAACAGGGTTCACCAGCTGCCTTTTCTTCCATTAGAAATGAAAGAGGAAATCTAGCTGCATATGACACATAATTAATTGAAAGACTCTGACTTACAGAGACACAAGGGGGGCACAAGAATTAAAAAAGGCAATTAAGTTACAAAAATTAATCTCTGGCATGATGCCCTGGTTGACAGGTTGAGACCAGCTTTCTGTAAGCTTAAGTCTTGTGTAAGTATCAGTTAACTGACTGACAGCTTCAAGGCTTGCTGCAACGCATTAAGGAACACCTTCCTCAGGAAAGCCGAGCATCCTTCACCTTTACTGAGCTTCCCTTTTGCCTTCAAGCACGGCAACTTCCAGCAACCCCCCTGCTTCACGGCAGGGGACACTGGGGGCAATGGTTAGGAAAGAGAATGTAGGTAGGGACAGCACTGCATGGACAACTGCACATCCAGAGCAGAAATTAGAGAATTAAACAGTTACAAAAATCTCTCAAATGTCCAGATCACAAAGAAAATACTGATTTGCTCCTCACCATCCTGTGTGTTGGGTAGGTATGTAGATTGCTAGCCTGGACAGCAATGGGAAAGCTGCTGGGAGAAGACCCAGGCTGAAGGTCATAAGCCCCAAAACCAGCATCTTCACGGTTCAGCCTTTGAAGGCTGTCTGCAACAATGCCCAAATTGTGCTTGAAATGCCAAATGGGCAGGACCACTGAAGGCAGAGAAGGGATGAGAACACCTCTCTGGCGAGCAAGAGATGCTTGGCCACGGCAGACTTGCTGCAGACAATCAGGAGTGCTGGCTTACAACAAAAGGTTGGCCCAGGCCTGGGAGAAAATGCCTTCCTGGCCCGCTCCTGCAGCTGTCTTCCCCCGCGGCAGGCTTTGCCAAAGGAATCCTCCGAGCTGCTTTTTTGCACACATTAAACTTTGATTGGAAATGATCGTTATTTTCCTACCCTCACTGGCTGCCAGGAAAGCAGCAGATGGGTGAATTCAGCGCTGTCTGCGAGCCAGCTGAATCAGAAGCTCTCTGAGAAGTGAACTTCTCCGTGCGTCCCAGAGGGACCGTCGAGTTCAGGACAGAGTTTATCGTACCCCGGGTGATGTTGATTATCTGGATGACTCTGTTACTATGCCCCACGGCATCGGTTAGTGGGCTGCCATCTAGGTCTGTAAGGAAGGAAACTTGCAGTTTCCGTCTGGTTGAAGTGGGGAGAAAGAAGCCCCATGGCTCTAGCCACATGGAAAGATGTCTGCCCTGCTTCCCAGTGCCATAATCCCTGACTAGATATCGACACCATGGGCTGGCAACATTTCTGGTTTCACAAAATGCCAGGGATTGGAAGGGACCTTCGGAGATCATCTAGTCCAACCCCCCTGCCAAAGCAGCTTCACCTAAAGCAGGTTGGACAGGAATGCATCCAGGCAGTTTTGTTAGTATCTCCAGAGAAGAAGACTTCACCACCACCCTGGGCAGCCTGTTCCAGTGCTCTGGCACCCTCCGAGTAAAGAATTTTTTCCTCATATTGGGATAGAATTGCCTGCATTCCAGTTAGTGCCTGTTGCCCCTTGTCTTGTCACTGGACACCACTGAAAAGTCTGGCCCCATCCTCCTGACACCCGCCCTTTAGATATTTATAAGCATTGATAAGATTCCCTCTCAGTCTTCTCATCTCCAGGCTAAACAGCCTTCTCCTGCTGGAGATGAGCTCTGCCCTCCACCGCTGCTTCAGGACGTCATGTCCATCCCAGCACAGCTAAGGGAGGCTTCCACCAGGCTGATGATGCACACGTCGATGCTTCTAGCAGTGAATCCAAACACCTTTCCTCCCCACACCTGGCAAAACAGCCCCATTGTGTTCTCCTGAGAGGGGAATCAAGGAAGAGACTATCCTCGCATGGGTGCATTGAGCTGGGCTTGGCCTCACACTAACATCATTACAAGGTGCTGGGTAGATGCAGTTACATAGACAGCCATCTCCTTGGGTTGGCCGTTAAAGGTCCTTTCCAACCCAAACCAGGCAAGACCATGAAACCACTGGTCCTCCATATCTCACATTACTCAAATCAACCTTAGCAATTAGCTGTACCTGACCAACTATGACCAGTCTGCCTCTTCAATCCAGGGATGCCACTGTTATCATTTGTCCACTTCTTGGCAGAACTGCCCCAACCACGTTCTCGCCTCTGGAGCGTATTTCCAGTTTGTTACTGAATCAAACCACAGTTTGCTTGTTCATGCCAAAGCTGGCGGGGAGCAGGACCATGGGGCTCCTCAGGGCCCCCAGCAAGGACAGCAAAACCTGACAGACAGCGCCATCACCGGGGTCTCAGAGGGATCACACCACCTTTCCTCAACCTACACAGGAGATAGTACCCCAGTGCCGATCTACCCATGTTTTCCAAGGAGTGGCACCAAGGGTTTGTTATTGGTTCGCAGGAGCTGTGCTGCTGCACGCGGTGGGAACTCGGAGTCAAACTGCTTGGCTGTACCAAAAAGCCACCCCTGCTCCTCCTGGGGTTTCCATTCAGATCTACCATTCAAGAGAGAGGAGAGTCAAACACCCAAAAAAGCCTTTTACAGGGAGGTATAAGCCTACACTCAGTTGAGGTGGAGAAAACTACATGGTTCGATGCCCCAAGGAGCAGCAGTGGTGTTCTCTTGGGGCAATGAGGGTAAACAAGATGACTTGATCTTCTTCCCATTCTTCATCCCTTCTCCTCTCCCTCTACACCGCTTTAAGCCCTTTGATGACCACTTAGCTTGGGAGAAAAGACTGAAAAGATTCAGGAGCCAAAGCAACATCCACTGCTGCCTGCAAGATGGGTAAGATTGCAGGGGAAAATGGGAAGGAGCACACCACTACTTTATACACCCACCTCATCCCCCCATGTTCCCCACAGCATCCCAACCCAGGACTGATGCTGGCTTGTTCCTTTGACCTCACTACAAGCCATCGTGTTCCCAGGGAAGTTTATTGTTAGAGCTGGCACCCACCTAACCAAACAAACAGCCGCTAGCGGAAGGGACACCCTTCCCAAACCAGCCAAACCTAAAACGTTGGTGTTACTCTTGACTTGCAGCAGTGATTTTAATCTGCAGCACAGACCAAGCAAGTACAGCAGTCCCTTCCCTGCTTCCCTCTCCCACTTTAGGGAAGAGAATTTAGGGATTTTATTTATTTATTTGGTCTTGCAGACAGAGAGACAAGAAAGTTAGAGGCCTTTGCTTTGAGAAGAGAAATCTCTTATCAGCCCTACTGTCATGACCACATCACACTGCCTTGGGCAGGAGGACAACATGGCCTTTTAGCAATTTAATTTTAGGAAGAAAAAAAAAAAAAGGCATAATTTGAGGGGTTTTTTAACCCCATCTCCTGAAGAAACAAAGCTTCAGGGAATCATGAAACAGTTGGCTTGGGACGGGACCATTAAAGGTCATCCAGTCCAATCTCCCTGCAGTGAGCAGGGACATCTTCCACTAGACCAGGCTGCTCAGAGCCCAGTCCAACCTGACCTGGAATGTTCCAAGGGATAGAGCCTCTACCACCTCTCTGGCAACCTGTGCCAGTGTTTCACCACCCTCATTGTAAAACATTTCTCCCTTAGAGGGAGTGGTTTGGAGTTTTGCCACTCTCCGTTAACAGCTTCTGAGCTCCCAGCCAGCCTGAACTGGGCTTGAAGAAAGGGCTCAAGGCTCAGAGGGCTTAAGCCCTTTCTGCAGAGGAAAGGGATCTGAGCCTTGCCCACCACTGGGGATGCATCGCTAAACAGAGGAAAGCCAGAGCCAGCCACCCTTGAATCCCTGCCCCAGGTATGGGAAGGCATGAAGATGCTTCCCTGCAAGCAGGATGAGTGCTGCCTCCTCCTTCTGCCCTACTCAGGACCAGCAAGATGTTTCTTCATTTTCTTTCTAAAATTTAAAGCAGTTTTCTGTTCCCTCAAAGGCAACTTCTGACAGCACCTGTAGTCACTAGTGCACATGAAGATGGGTGCTAGGTAGGCGTATGTCATCCTGGGGGTAGGTTCAGGATGGAATACGCTGTACAGGGGCAGGTCAGCTCTGACAGCGTGAGGCATGCAAGAGGCACCATAGCTTCTAATGCTGTCTCTGTGTTCTCCGTGCCAACAGAGGCAGAAGGGATGTGTCTGCTGGTACAGGATGAACTTCAGCCCTTATCTCAAGAGGTTCCACAGGGAAACACAGCAAAATTCTCTATTGTTGCACAGGAAACACATCTTTCAACAGTCCTCGGCATCAAACCTGCTTCTGGGACCTTCCCTGTCTGCTGGTGACATCCCTTCTGACCTTGAGCGAAGCGCTTCCTCCTTGTTTCTGCGTGGCGTGGCAAAGCCTGCAAATAGCCTCAGAGCATCAGGAGGGCAGCGATCCACAACCCAGCACCACAGCCAGGAGGGTACGGGCCATCCTCCGCTGGGTTTTAGGAATGAGGTGGCTGATGCAGAGGGTGGGTACACGGGGCTAGGACCTGCTTTCCTTCCCGTGCTCATACAATCCAAGCTTCAGCAGCAGGACACCAAGCACCTCCCGCACGCGTTTGCAACTTTGACTTGAGAGAGAAGGCAGACAAGCCCACCCAACTTCTGAATTGACACAAACAAGCCACCTTAGATATTCTGCATCTCTCTCCAGAAGATCCAGCAGTGCATCTTTACCTCACATCCCCTCTAGCCTCCTCTCCTTGCCAGCTCCTCCATTATTCTTTCTCCGGGGCTTCACAAGGCAAGCAGAGGCACGAGGGAGGACTGTGGGCAAAACAAGCTCTTCGGCTGACAAGATAAAGAGTTAAAGCAGGCAGAGCAAAAGCTCCAGAAGGAGAACAGTTATGTAATAAATCAGATGCTGGAAGGCAGGAAGGTGCGCTATATAGAGGAATCAAAGTCCGGAACAGGATGTATATAAAGCAAATATTGAACTAACTTTGATAACACAGAAAAATAGAAGACTTTTGGTGGGGTTAACTGCAGGCTCAATTTTAACTATTATAAACTTCCTGTTTTACTCGTGTCGGGCGGTTTTACAGTGATCTATACAATACATTGTGTGCCTAATGATTTCCTAGCCATGAATGGGTCGCTCAGATTTTACTTTCCATGCTATTTTTTTTGTCTGTCCTGGAGCAATAAAGCTATTGAAATCCTCCAGGCCTTGCCCATTGGGTGTTTTCTTTCCTACCAAGACATCAAACTACCCTGGAGGTTTATTTTAGGCAAATTCAATAGGAGGGATCACACAAGCACCTTGCTGGAAGTGTACAATGGGAGCTAACGCAGGGCTATTCAATTAGCTAGTGCTCCATTTTCATGCAATTTCTGTTGTGAATTCATTACTTTAATTAGCAATTTACGGAGCTAACAAGGTTTGTCTGCAGACACTTAGGCGAAGAAATTCCAGATTGATTCCCATTGGAAGGCAGAGGAACTCACGAAAATCTAAGCAGAACCAGAAACCTCTGTAGATACTACCAGACTTGCCAAAATGAAAGAGAGGATTGAGAGCAAGGAAAAGGGCTGAAAATCCCTGACTCAAAGGATATGTATGGGCTTATTTAGGAAAACCTAATTCATCTCCTGGAAATGAAACTCGTGTAGTAGGCATCCCCATGATCTATTCTCTTTCAAAGCATATTAATCTTTACATTATTTGAGGGTTTTGCTCTCCACCTACTCCTGTTAATAAAGGAGCATGATGTTCTGACCATTCAAGACTTTCCCCTCCCAGCATCTAACCTGCTTTTTCCCTTGGCCGCTGCAGCCCCTTTTGTCGTCAGACTAAAGCAAGGCTCGTTCTTAGTGTCTCTGGTGGAGACAGGATCTCCTTCCTCCCTGGTCACTCCTCCACATTTTGGAGTATTTATTTTCTGAGCACAAGTGACCTGAAGAGCACAGGCTATCCCAGTGATCTACAGGCGTCTAGGTCATCCACCACCACACTAAAAATCCTGGCACCATTCACATCCCAGAACCTGTTTGCATTTTTTCAGAGATACTTTTGCTCCAGCCTCAAACTTGGCTTTTCTTCCTCGGTTCTGAGTGATGAGAGCTCAAATCCCTCAATCGATAACTTTATTATTTGGTTTTCAGTGGTACCCTTACCCTCCTTTGTCTATAAAAGTCCTCCCTACATCCTTAGTGAATTTAATGTATAAAAACTTGTGACTAAGATAATTTTCATAAAAGTATTCACTGTGCATGTTCCTTGTGAGCTCTACCACTTAACCTTCCCCCATCCCAATTCTCCTCGCAACACCAACCGCTCTCATCAAATCTTCAGCCAGCTCCTGACTGACTTTATGACTCTTCCACAAAACCCCTTGATCTCCAAATTAACAGCTTCCCATCTTGAAAACATACCAAATACATTGCCCGAGTCCAGGTAGATGAGATCTTCCACATTCCCTTTGTACAGAAAAGGAGTTACTGAAGGGGATTCAACTTCACAGGGAGCAGTCTGGGTAAGGGGGACAAACCAGCCAACATGAGGTCCTTCCCAGCTGATATTTTGCAGCTCCTAGGACAGCCATCTGTGCATCCCTTCCATCCATGCCTGTAGGCAGTAAGGAGTTATTTTGGACCAGGAAAAAAAACAAAACAAACAACCAAACAAACAAAAAAACCCCCCAACAAAACACCAACCACCACAAAACCAAAACCCTAAACTACATTTTAAGATTTTTCAGGCAGAAAATATCTCGAGAGCATCAGCTTCATCTTGCCTGATCTACCAAAACAGAGGTGTTCAACTGTGTGTTCTGCGTGCCAGCGCTGAAATGTGGGTATAAGACATGTTACATAAGCAAACATCCCTCAGTTGGCCAAATTTGGAAGCAGCTGAAGCCCAGAAACCTGGGGCTCAGCTTCTGGCATCCACACCATGGGTGAGGCAACCCAAGCTCTGCCCTTAGCTCTGCCTGCAGATCCCGTCAGATGAGATGACCCAGCTGAAAGGGAAAATGAAAGGCCAGAGGTCGAAGCAGGAAGATGCACAGCTCTGGCCCGAGATGCTCTTTTGATGGGAAGAGGAAGAAAGAAGAAAGTCCTCAGGGTGAGGGGGACTGGAACAAGGATTTGAAGAGGAATGGGACCCACACCTTTGAACGTCAATGGTAGTGTGAAAAGAGTGAATATACGTTAGCTGGAAAGCTTGATTCTGTTCCACAGCGAATAGAGAATGAGGGAGAGAGGATAAATCACCTAAAACAAATGAAAAGGGGTGTACCTGCACAGCCCCATACTGAGTGGGGAGAAGGGACACTCTTTGGCCTCTATATAGAATCATAAAATCATTTGGGTTGGAAAAGGCCTTTAAGAACATCAAGCCCAGGACTGCCAAGCCCACCACTAAACCGTGTCCCTGAGCACCACATCCACACGTCTCTTAAATCCCTCCAGGGATGCTGACTCCACCACCTCCCTGGGCAGCCCCTTCCAATCCCTGACAGCCCTTTCTGTGGATAAATTTTCCCTAATATCCAGTCTGAACCTCCCCCGGCACAACTTGAGGCCGTTTCCTCTCGTCCCATCACTTGTCACTTGGGAGAAGAGACCAACCCCCACCCCTCTGCACCCTCCTTTCAGGGAGCTGTAGAGAGCTGAGGTCTCCCCTCGGCCTCCTCTTCTCCAGGCTGAACACCCCCAGCTCCCTCAGCTGCTCCTCCTGTAGGACCTGGCACTTGGCCTTGTTGAACCTCATCCAGTTGGCCTCGGCCCACTGATCCAGTATGGGAGAAGTTTCTAGGAATTCCCAAATCACCAACAGCTCATCGCTGGTCACAGAGGTTTTCTCCCTGCACTCAAGTTAAACAGCTGTTACGAACAGAGCTCTAGAAATGTTCTCCCGGCCAGAGCTCCAAAGAACTACATGTACTGAGCTGACACACTCCAATTCCTGTAGCCTTTTTGTGGAAGGATTTCTTTTCAAAGAACATCTCTTAAAATCCTAATAAGATGTTTTCATTTTAATAATCAACCACACACTGATCTCAGGCAAAATCTTGAAAATCCAAAGTGAATGGAAGATGCAGAAACCAGGGCACAAAGGCAGCAAGCAGTTACCCAACAGAGAAAAGAGCAAAATTCTCGGTCAAAAGGTAGTTCTGGCAGGCTTGTAACCGTGATAAAGGGAGTTGCTTTTCTTTCATTGACCTTCAGTAGCACATGGGCATTTGAAGAGCATCTTAAGAATGAAGAGAAGTCAGGAATGAAGCCATGGGCTGAGACTCTAGATTCTCTACACAAGCACCAAAGCGATGGTGGAAACCCTCCTAGTTACTTGACCTGCACCAAGACCTACCCCAAAGGCTCGTACTGAGAACACACACCCTCACGTTGGTGGTATATATCAGGACGCTGACGCTCTTGGCAACGCTGACACACAAATGATTTTGTGAGCCCTGTAGTTTAACACTGAAGCGATAGCTGGCCGTTTGCGTCAGAGGATCCCTGTATGATGGTATGGAAGCTGTTTACTGTGTGCTGACAGCGTGTACCACAGAGGAAACCGCATGTACTCAGCAGTTCAAAAGGAGCGGATGCAGCCCAAGTGCGTTTACAAGTGGAAGAGCCCACACTTTCCAAAACTAGCTGCGTAGCAAGGGAAAATTCCTGGATTTCAGTCAAAAGGCCATGCATCAGAAGTTTTCGTATGTGAATACCTGGAGTATGCAAAACAGGCTGAATTTAACATATATTTTTACATAAATGGGTCATTAAAAAAAAAATCAACTGCAAAACCTTCCTACAAAAGAAAAAAGTCAAAAGCATTGTCAAATGGAGACAGAAATTAGTCACAGATTCACTTTAACCAGCAAACTGGTCTGACTCAGGCACAGCCTCCTACTCAGCGACTGAAGCACAAAAAGGAGGGTAAGGTGGGATTGCCCTCTCCATGGCAGCCTGATTTTAGCTCAACAGAAGCTGATCTTGAAACTGCATCCTCATTTGTATGAATAAAAGGAGCAGGATTTAGCTCCTGCATTTTTGTATACGCCACTATCAGCTCACGGTTGAACAGAGCTGTTGAAGGACAGAGAGGGCAAATAGAGTCCTTCATCCTACAGCTGGTTTTAAATTTCACCCAATTAGAAGCTCAAGCAAGAAAGGCTAAACTTAAAACAACAGCTTAATTTTTTTTTCTTAAATCTTCACATTTTAGTTTGAATACAAACTAGTCACCTTTCTGCCAGTTTAGAAAACTAACACATTTTAAAAGAAAACCACTCAATGCTTAAGATTAAAGTTTAGGAAACAGTGAGGTTATTAAAGAAGCCAATGACAGAGAGCAGATGGATAATGTTTATTGGTTCTTTCCATCACATCTGAGTTACAGGTGTAAAAGTCACACAAACTGCAGGTATAAACATGTAAAACAATACAAAAATAAATGGAAAGGTAATTTTATATTTACTGACTCAAGTTGTGTAATAAATACCATAGGCTAAAAGCTTCAATCACACAATTCAGTTTAACTGAAGTTACAGTAGTGTTTTGCAAATGCAAGTTTTTAACTTAAAGTTGCAAATATTTAAGCATTGAGAACTAGTATAAAAGTGAATTTTGGCACATTGTAAGGTGAGAAGTGTTACATTAGTATCTGGCTGTTGTGTAAAAACGAAGCGATTTCTCACTAGCTTTTCTGAGGTACATTTTTAAACAATCTAAAATTAGATCAACAGTGTGGTTCTAACAACTCACAGTTTACAATTCACTATACTAGTTACAATTTTTCCCTTTTAAGAATACCAGAGTATTCTAGAGCTTAAATGTGTGCAAATTCAGAAAAGTTTCAATTAAAAAGTAATATTCAAAGCAACTTATTAGGGAACTTCTACATGCAACTTCAATCCTCCCTGCAATCAGTTCTGTTAATTGCAAAGTATAAAACTGGACTAATACCAAATTGCACAGCTTAATATAAAATACTCCCGGATTGCAGCGCAGTTCAAGTTGCAAATGTTCCTCTCATAAGTTTATCACATTATTCTCCCTATAACTTCAGTAACTTCTGATCACACTCATTCTCGGTGAGGAAGAAAAAACACCACCACAAGCCGCTAACATGAAGGTCAGCAAAGCATGTAAACCCCTTGAGGACTCTCAGCACTTCTTCACAATATCAGAAATGCCTGGACACAAAGTTACTGTTACCAATTTTTCAAAATGCAGTGAAAGGGAACAGTGTAATGGCACTTTTTTCTGTATCCAAACATTTGTGGTTTAGAAACGGTGCTTTTTTTTTGTTTTAGTTTTACAGTAGCTAAAAATAATTTTCAAACCTAGATCATTAGAAGTATCTCATTCCTCACCTCGACTTCGAAAGAGCGAGGAAACCAGATTACCCCACAGGTGGAGTTTGATACAGTATAAACATTTCTGACCAGAGTACAAAAGTTACGCTCTTCTAAAAAAAAAAAAAGTGCTGCTGATCATTAGAAGTAACTTCAAAATAATCAGCAACTGCTATTAAATTATCAGCAGCATCAGGCATTCACACATTTTAGTCCTCAAAGAGTTTTCTTTTAAACAGTTTAACCATTTGTGCTAATATTCGTCACTAGGTTAATTTTAAGTCCTTTCACCAAAACCGTTTTTCCTTTAAAAAACGAGGGTGCAAGCAATACAACCCACGACATCCATTTATCTTCTGCTTTGGGAATAAATGGTGTCATCTGCAAGGCACTACTATGTTTAAAGGATACAACTGTCACAGTTTCACTATTTCGGTATTTTTTTCTGGTTTAAAGTCACAGTTAAAAACTTAAAAAATAAAATTGAGGTAATCAAATTATTTCAATACCAAAATATATTAATTGAAATAGTACCAGTATGGTGAAAGGTCTTTTTAATACACAGCTATTACCATATAGCATGCAGTACAGTATATAAATACACGAGGCTTTTGTTCCGAGCTCTTCTGCTTCAGTTTTTAAGGAACAGCTCAATTTGCACAGTAGCAGGCCAATTGGGAATATTTATTTTCTTTTTGTTCACGGGGCACCTCACTCGTAATTCCAACTCGCTATGCCAACACCAGATGAGTTAGCCCCGTCGACATTTACTTTCGAGAGCTGTGCAAATTGGAGTTCTTAAAAAGAGTTCAGCAGAGCAAAATAAGCTACAGTATCTTCATCTATGGTTCAAACAATTGCACTTAAATCTACTCGGTTATTGACTTACAAGGTGAGACAACGAAGTGCCTGCTGTCCCAACCACTGGTATTTCTGACATTATGCAGTCATACCACTATTCTAGAAATATGGCTTTCCAGATTAGATAACTTGTACTGAAAAGGAGCACACAGGGTTTACACTAAGTTTATTGGTGAAGAACTATGATTTCCTAATGAAGAATTTCCTAATGCCCCTTTTTATTGCAGTGGTCCAACCAGAATTTGGTACTCTAATAATCCTGCTCGGGTAAATAGTTCCATGCAACCAACTGTACTTAGTTTGTAAACACCCGCTAGCCCCCCAAACCCACTGCTAGCTACCTTTAATCTACCAGGCACTACAGTATATTGAGACTAAAGTATAGCCATGCATAGATAAACTCACGAGCCTTATCATGATGCTCTACACCTGTAATACAGGTTACCTCAGAAAGCCTAGAAACACAACCTAATCTCTGGCTTTTCTTGTACTTTAACAGGATATAAGTAGTTTATAAACTCCTGTGGTGTGCAAAAAAAAAAATTCTTAAATTCAGACACTTTAAATCTAGTCAGAAAGCTAGTAACCAAACCTTAGCAACACCTATATCCCAACCTGCAGCACCTGGAATTGCACCTCTGCACTGTACAGTGACCACAGCACAGGCACCAAGCCAGCTAGTAGCAACATGCACTGAAAGTCTACCTAAAAGGTGTTTCAGTTTTTGACAGGCTTATTGAAATTTCAGCCATGTCAGATTCCAAAGGTAAAAAAATGTATTTCCTAAGTACAGAAAACTGTATGTAGCCTTAGGTTTGATGGCAGGAGTTAAAATCTCATTTTCCTGCCACAGAAAGGAGACTGCGTGGACATACTGTAAGTATTTTCAGTGTTGTGTAAGAAAGAATCCATTCCATTTCTTACTGCCTTACATACAGCTGACCCAAAAGAAGAGCTGCAGTTGTAATAAAAAAACTGAGATGTTCCTAAGGCAAAGGAATATGAAAATAAATTCTTCCTGGACTGTTTTCACTTGACTAAATTCTGAATACACTGCACGCTACAGGAGCATGCTCATTCAAATAAGCTGCAATAGTTACCTTTAAGTAGCTGCTAGAGTACCTTATAATCCTTCAGCCCGTAATCTGTGAAGTTTCACTTTAAATTGTATTAAATTAAGTTAAAGGAAAAGTTGCCAGAATTCCTATTTTGATATAACTTGGTAACTATAAAGGTTTTGTTGCAAGTACTTAAAACCTGGTGTAACAGTATACTGAAATGTTATGGTGTGCAAATTCTTCTGAAAGCTTCACAAACAAGTTCTTTCATATTTCAAGTATATCTTCTGGTATTTTTTACCTTTGGAAAGAAGTCATTTTCATGAAAGGGAATCCTTTGGCTAAAGAATCTCCCTCTTCTCTTGCTTTGCTTAGATTTTAGTACTGAATTAGGAAGTCCTGCCGAGAACATCTTTTAAGCAACAAATTGCAGATTACCACCACTCATGTCACATTTTCTAGAATACCAGTAACACTGGGAAGAAAGCAAGATATCTCTCTCCACTTATCTCGTTTCACCCTGAAATGTACAGGCATCTTTTAATTAGAAAAGTCAAAATTTCGACTGCAGATTCAAACTGTGCAGAGGTTATGAGACATGCTGTCCCCTCCGAAAAAAGGAGATGCCCAGGTGTTCCCCCATTTCTCGCTTTGGGA